>NC_136267.1:113653276-113847445 GCF_964187855.1 Myxine glutinosa | reverse complement strand
CTTTTAATTCGAGTCAGATATCGATCTTCATGTGTTTGTTTCATCAGTTGTGTGGAGATCATTTTGACCGAACATCTGGAGAAAGTCGTCTCCAGCCTGGCCACACTGGACGAACTCAATAAGGCGGAAGAAGACGCAATTAATCGGCTCTCGTTCCTGCGCCGCAGTTTGGTATGCTCTAAACATGACAAGCATGACATTTTTAAGAGGCAGATAATTAAACAGAACCCACAAGTAATATAGGCATGATTGACCTGCAGTTTGCATCAATTTTACGTTTAAAAGGCAAGCTTTAAATCACAAACGTACTTTTAGCCAGGGATGGCAGCATGGAGGGGGGTGGCAGTAATTGTCACCCCTGCCATTTGCCAGGAGGGACGGGGGTGATGTGGGGGTCAGAAAGTGCCTTATCACATGGATGCCTGAAAAAGTCTGAAAACATTGCTGATCTAACATAGAGTGTAAGAGGTTTCTAAAATGCACCATATCCTTGCTGCCAATAATTTTGTCCTTGCAGGTCTTGAAGAGGCAGATCTCAAAATTTCCTCAGAAGGATGCGTTGATTCCAATTTCTCCTGAATTTAGTCGATTGTGCCTATCTTAAATAGCTAGATTGCTGCTACAGGTGGCACTGTAAATGTTTCAATCAATTATTGTAGTTGCCAAAAAATTTTTTCATCATACGTGCTAATGATAGCGTTGTCTGCCGTACTTACGTATGCGATCGTTGCCGAGAATCTATTTGTGCTAGCTTTAAGTTGTTTTCCTTCATAGTATTTTCTTTGAAGTTCTTAAAATGGTGTTTTCATGTGCATCTGCTTTTTGCACTTCATATTCTGCAAAGAAAGTGGCAAAATGTCAGTGTGATCACTATAGATGTTGGCAGTGAGATCACGATAGATTCAACACAACGTTCTTCAAAGAAATCAATTGGAAACACGTTAATTGACTCATGGTTGAAAAGGACTGAATGAAGACGGAGTAAATTTACTTTAAAAAAAAATTTCAACACTCACAACAGATAGAGTATATCTAAACTTAGTACATTTAAGTTTTTCACAAGTAATACATAATAACAAGAAAAAGTGCAATCAGAGATTGCAAACCCTCGCCAGGATGTATTTTCGGTGTTTTTAAAGGCTTTTGTGTTAAAACAAATATGGCGGCCGAACCACGTAACCGATGACGTCATCATTATTTTTTTTCAAAACTAATTTATTCCTAGATTATGCTCAAGAAATTTCATCTTGATTGGATGAAGTTTTGCACTTGTCGAATTATGACGTCATAATGGAGGCACCTATGACATCATCATTAACATATTTTATGCTCCGTGGAGAGTTCTTTACAATGAGCCATGTATCAACTTTTTTCTATTCAGCACTTTCCAAGATATAGAGGTGCAAATGTTTTCAATTTTCCAAGATGGCGGCCAAACCACGTGACATATGACGTCATAATTATCATAAAAATTGTACAGGTGGAGTTGCACCTATGGTGAAAATTTTCTGTCAATCGCACCAACGGTTGCAGAGAAAATCATATTTATTCTGTGCAGACAAACAAACAGACAAACAAACAAACAAGAAGGAAGACGTCATGCAGAGCACGATATTTGCAAAATCCACCCCCCTTCCCCACCCACCCACCCCCTCCCCCCCACCCTCCCCCCACCCAGAAAAAAGGTTGCAGTTGATCCAGAAAATTGTCCATTTCATCAAGATCAAAATTGACGATCTTGATCAAATCTCAGGTTAATAGGATGAAAAGTGATGATTTTTCGATGAAAATTTATGATTTGCCCTGGAATTTGCCCCTTGCCCTGGAATAGACTGTGCCCAATTTTTAACTCACTTTTAACTTTTAACTTTTTAACTCTTTTAACTTTTAACTCTAACTTTTAACTCTCTCGGTCCAAGGCCTCCACTATGACGTCATAATTCGATAATTCGACAAGTACAAAACTTCATCCAATCAAGATGCAATTTCTTGAGTGCCATGTCGGCATAAACTGGTGGAGAAAAAATAATAATTTTGACGTCATCGGTCACGTGATTTGGCCGCCATCTTTGAAAAACTGAAAAACTTTGCACCTCTATACATATCTCTGAAAGTGCTGAATAGAAAAAATTGAGACATGGCTCATTGTAAAGAACTCTCCATGTGGAATAAAATATGTTAATGATGATGTCATAGGTGCCTCCATTATGACGTCATAATTCGACAAGTACAAAACTTCATCCGATCAAGATGAAATTTCTTGAGCATCATCGAGGGATAAATTGGTGGAGAAAAACAATAATTATGACATCGTCGGTCACGTGGTTCGGCCGCCATATTTGTTTTAATACAAAAGCCTTAAAAACCACTGAAACACGTCCTGGTGAGGGTCTGCAATCCATGATTGCTCTTTCTCGTTTTAAATGCGATAAGACACCAAATGTATCTTGGTAGCGAATGATGCTACATGACAAGTGTACAGCTGCCAGAGAGCTGCACACAATGCGCTAGGATAGTGACAGCGCTGTGCAGTACACGAACAATAATTATAATGAATAATTAATCGGTAACATGTTTAATTAAAATCATCTCACCGAACGTGCACATTCTCACTTTTTGACACCTTTTGGTGTGCAACAGCTGACAAGTTTACTTCCAGTGTATAGTCAGGTTCAGTATGTCCAGATTTAAAGTTTCGTTGGATTTTTTGGGGGATTTGGAAAACTATATATTTTTGGAAACTATATTGTATAGTCAGTCAGAAAACCAATGTTGCTATTTGCACAGACTCCTGTATGGCGGCCATCTTGGATTTTCAAAATTGCCGCCGTAGAACTAATTTTTCTCAATATCTCAGCTTCTAAATAACATAGAGCTTTGATTCTAACGGCTAAACATACATTTTCAAGGGCCCCGAATCCAATGGTAACAAGTTCGATAAGCTAGACATGACCATAGAGCTCCTATGTGGCGGCCATCTTGGATTTTTCAAACTGGCCGCCGTAAAATTGATGTTTCTCAATATCTCAGCTTCTAAACAACATAAAGCTTTGATTCTAACGGCTAAACATACATTTTCAAGGACCCCGAATCCAATGGTAACAAGTTCGATAAGCGAGACATGACCATAGAGCTCCTATGTGGCGGCCATCTTGGATTTTTCAAACTGGCCGCCATAAAATTGATGTTTCTCAGGATCTCATCTTCTAAATAGAGCTTCTAAATTCATCTCTAATAATGCCAATGCTAGACAGAGATTCTTCATGGTTACACCAGAATTATCACGCCTGTCAAAAGACTTCAAGAGTCAGTTTGGCCTGGAAGGTGACAAGATCACAGAACATCATGACCTTGGTCCAAGTGCAGTCAAGAGGGAGCATGAAGCAATCAACAAGATCAAGGCTGCGATACTGAGTCACGGGAATCCATTTGACACTGAAGGTGACAAGCTGCACAATGTGATAACGAATGCTTACATCCCAGACGAGTATGTACCACAGATCTTGAACATTGATGTCACTGGTCAGAAGTTGTATGAAGACTACGTGTCGGAGCGTATCAATGGAGATGTTAGCCTCTGGGCACCAGTCAAGAAGGAGAACAACAAGATGTTCACGTCTGGGAACAATAGAACCACAGTGAAACTCAGAGACAGGACTGTGGATCTGAAGGAGACTAAGGAACTGTACGGAAGGCTCATGGTCCTTGCCAAGTCAAACAGAGACGTCAACCAGAAATATGCCATCGGAAATTACGAGTTCATTGTGACACCAAGAGCACTGTTCGCTCCAGATGGGACAATTCTTCCATGCACTGACAAGTCGAAGTTAATTCATCTCCTCGACAAGTTAGCAAGAGCAGAAATTCACCCCGAAGATCAGCAGCAGACACCAGCTGCAAGTGTTCTACAAGAAGATCCAATGGACACAAGAACTATGGCATCCACATCTAGTAAACCTACAAATCGGAAGATTGCACTGGTGGATGGGATGGTACTTGTGCATAAGCTGACAAAGAAACCAGCCACTGTAGTGAAAGTCAACGATCTGGGTGAATGCTTCAATGACAGACTCATGTCTCTAACAAAAGATTGTGATGAGATCATACTGGTCTTTGACACGTACAAAAACGATTCTCTGAAGAGTGCTACCAGGGCTAAAAGAAGGCAAGGAAAGGATGCAGTACAGTATCAAGTCAGAGATGACACCAACATCAAACACATCCCAATGAGCAGATTCCTTTCTCATGACAAAACAAAGGCTGATCTGACTGACTATCTGGCAGCGAAAGCTCTAGAATACAACAGTCACTCATCCAAGTTGATCATCACGTCTGCTTCAGGGCGTACTAGGAGCAACAGTGACCTGCTCTTCGAGGACAACAACCATGAAGAAGCTGACACCCTGTTGATCCACCAGGCCGTGCTGGCATCCCAGCGAAACCCACAAGATGCGCAGTTGGTGTTCTTCTCTCCCGACACAGATGTCCTAGTACTAGTCATAGCAAACTATGACCTACTGCTGAGGAATACATCCATTTCCATGGCCTCTGGAATACTTCAAATAGAGCCACTGTGGACAGCTCTAGGGGTCGAAAGAGCAAAGGTGTTGCCAGCCTTTCATGCTTTCACAGGGGCAGACAACACTGGGAGGTTCTCTCGAATAGGCAAAGCAACCTGGCTGCATGTCTACCTCAAAGCAAGTGAAGATGTCATAGACACCGTGCGAATGCTTTTAGATGCAACTGAAGTGACGGAGGACATGTTGTCCACACTAGCTAACTTTGTATGCGCTGCTTACTCTCCAAATGGCATCCACATCGACAGCATCCCCGAACTACGATGGTATCTCTTTTGCAAACACATGGCAGAAAGTGACAGGCTTCCTCCTACTCTTGGAGCTCTCAAGCAGCACATCCTTAGAGTCCATATCCAAGCCAGAGTGTGGGGTCAGGCAAGCATTGCTCAACAGGATCCTCAGCTGAATCCCCTGCAAAACGGCTTTTACAAAGACACGGATGGACAAGTGAAACCAACCACAACTGAGGAGCCTCCAGCCCCCAAGGCCATCATTCAAATGGTTAGATGTCAGTGCAAAACAGACTGTTCTTCATCTAGATGTTCCTGCAGAACAAACAACTTGGCTTGTACAGACCTTTGTCAGTGTGACATCCAATGCCAAAATGATGAGGGCTCTCAAGATGTGATGAACGAAAGCGATGATGAGGATGATGATGACTTTACTCAATGATGAATCAAAGCTCTGTGCTCTTTAGAAGGTGAGTTACATCAGTTTTACGGCGGCCAGTTTGAAAAATCCAAGATGGCCGCCACATAGGAGCTCTATGGTCATGTCTAGCTTATCGAACTTGTTACCATTGGATTCGGGGTCCTTGAAAATGTATGTTTAGCCGTTAGAATCAGCTATATGTTGTTTAGAAGCTGAGATATTGAGAAACATCAAGTTTACGGCGGCCAGTTTGAAAAATCCAAGATGGCCGCCACATAGGAGCTCTATGGTCATGTCTAGCTTATCGAACTTGTTACCATTGGATTCGGGGCCCTTGAAAATGTATGTTTAGCCGTTAGAATCAAAGCTCTATGTTATTTAGAAGCTGAGATATTGAGTTCTATTAGTTCTACGGCGGCAATTTTGAAAATCCAAGATGGCCGCCATACAGGAGTCTGTGCAAATAGCAACATTGGTTTTCTGACTGACTATACAATATAGTTTCCAAAAATATATAGTTTTCCAAATCCCCCAAAAATTCCAACGAAATTACAAAGTGAACCTGACTAGTAGGTACTTCCGTTTGGATCGTGAGCATCATGATGTATGTGTAATTCCTATGATACTCTTTATTTAGATTTGATACCTCTTTCTTCTTCAATTTGCTGCTAAATCGATAAAGGGAAGGATAAAGTGGTTTATTTTTTGCCGTGAAATTAATTCTTCCCCCCCTTGCTCTTTTACCGCTCCAGCGTTCCTACTTATACCCATTGATCATTTTTACCTCCGCCGTCGAAGGTGGATGGAGGTTATGCTTTCACCCCTGTCTGTCCGTTTGTTTGTTTGTGAACAAGATATCTCAAAAGTTATGGACAGATTCGGACGAAATTTGGCAGAGAGGTATCATATGTGACAAGGACGAAATGATTAGATTTTGATGAAGATCCAGATTCGTATCCGGCTGGTAGAATTTTAAAAGTGATTCTTCACCATTGGGAGATGGGGCCAAAAACGATACATAGTGGGATATCTCAAAAAGTTACAGATGGATTTGGACGAAACTTGGTGGACAAGTTGTGTGTGTGACAAGGAAGACTAGATTCAATTTTGGTGAAGATTCGGATCCGGATGCGGCTAGTAGAATTTTTTCAGTGATTCTTCACCATTGAGTGATGTGGCCAACCAGGTGGAGGTATGCTCTCTACTGAGTGCCGTTCTAGTTAATATTGTTTTTTGCTGAACAAGTGTACATATTACTAAAATTAACGCTGGGTTGTTAGCAGTAAACAAAATGTTTCGGGAATCAAAAAAAATTGCAAATATTAACTGTATTGTAACATATTGTTACAGATCGCGGTTAGATGTTATAGACCGAGCGGTGGTGTAAGACCGCGACCTAACAAAACTCACCCGATTCACCCAGACTTTGGCCGTATCGCACCCCAGCTGCTCAATGAGGGAAAAGACGAAAACGACGCAATGCAAAGAGGAAAACGAAGACAAAAAGGTTGGAAATACTACTAAATTTATTTACTATTTACACACATAAGCAAAAAGAAAGCAGGCACGTTTATTTACAAGCACATGAGACGCAGGTGACACAGTGAAAATGATTAGCTTATGCAGACTTGACTTAACTACCCAGGACAGAACAAACAAAGACACTGACTCACGCGGGGAATGCCAGGAATGGCAGAAGGTGGACGGCTGGAGGTGCACGCTTGGTGGAGCCAACACGGAGCTTGGTGGAGCCAACACGGAGCTTGGTGGAGCCAACACGGAGCTTGGTGGAGCCTTGGTGTGACGGGTTCTCTCTTCTCTGTAAAAGCTCAACCGTCTTGTCTCTGGTAGAAGCTCAACTCTTCCAGTCTCTTGTAAAAGCGAATCTCTCTGACTCCTCTCCACGGCTTGGGCTCCCTTGTGTCTGCCGGTAAAAACTCATCTCTTTTGGCCACACCCCTGCCTTGGGTTATATAGGCCCCCGCCCCTCAACCTTTGCGAACCTCCCCGACCGCTCTTCCTCCGCCCTCTGTAGCCAAACCCCTGGCTCATGGTTGGTCGAGCGGGGCTGGTTCACTCCTCCCCCTCTGACGAGGTGGAGACACGCCTTTCTTCCCCAACCCTGCCTCGTGGCCAATGGCGGCAATTGGATCGGAGGTAATTGGTGATGGGAATGGAAGGGAATCTATCTCTTTCACTGGTGCAATGGAGTACTTCAATTAATGGGAGACACAGCCTTACCCTAAAACACAGAATAAGAGATAACTATCAACAGGTATATTCTATTACTTGGCTGACGTGTATGCTTGTGGACTATGGGACGCCCTTTTGGTCTTTACACAGCTCCGGAGGCAGGAGGCACAGAATAAACAATAATCACAATAATAAAGCACACAATAAAAAAAAATATACAGTCCTCATATCCGCAACAATATTATCCAAGCTATGTTTTTTTAACTACCATTAGCGAAGCAACGGGTTCAATGCTAAGACCATGTATTTACTTGCATGCACAAGGATTGATCATTCACACATCATTTCTATTGTTACCAGGAAATACATTGCCTTCAGAAAGTATTCACACCCTTTTACTTTTCTCACATTTTGTTGTGTTACAGCTTGAATTTAAAATTGATTAAATTGAGACTTTTGTCACTGATCGACACATAATACCTCATAATTAAATTGATGTATGTGGGAAAATTACGTGCCCAGACCAGGAATCAAACCCAGGTCCTCTGGCAAACCATACAAGTGCTCTGTCATCTGAGCTATCTGGGGGACCCTGACCAAGCATGCAATTTTGCCACATATATGATTGCCACTCTCTTTCGGTCAATGCTTCCGGGGCACTTGCTGCCAACCTTAGGAGCACCAACGGCCTGAACATGAGAGGGTCTTCCTCCAATGGGGGGGACAAATCCATGTCCTCTATTATAAACACCACCGGGGGCATAGTGATTGACTCTTATTAACTATTATAAACACCAGTAGGGGCGTAGTGATTGACCATTATAAACTATTACAAGTCAGGAGACGACGATGGTTCATGAGCGAGCGGTATTCAATGACAAAGGACGGACTGTAACCGAAACAGGCCCGGACAGGCCAGGCCCGGAAATGTCAAAATGAAGGTTACTGACCTTGAAATGAGATAGAAAATAATGTATAATCAGTTATGAGGTTAGTTAACTACACAATACCGAAAATTCGGTGAAAAATGAAATGAAAATAATAAATAATAATAAATAAATAAATAAATAAAATGAAAAATAAAATAAAATAAAAATCGAGCTCCGTTGGTGCTAGACACATGACATTGGCCGAACCAAATATCGAAACCCCTGTCAGATTCCACCAAACCCCTCAGAGAAGATGTAGCTTGAACTCGATTACACCCTAAAAAGACATCTTTTTCAGGCGTGGCTCCGCCCACAATGGACGCAATACGCCCACTCTAGGCAGGACACAACTAGATCATGATATCAACCTCCCATCCAAGTTTCATCAAGATCGGATGATATCATCGGGTAGTTATGCTGCGGACAGACCGACACACAGAGACAGACAGACGCACACACATGACGAATAAAGTGGTCACTTGATAACTCGTGAACCAACAAACACCACTGGGGACGTAGTTTGACTATTCGAAAATATTATGAACATCACTGGGGGCCTAGTGAAACACCACTGGGCCCAAACAACCAACAAATGAAGAGATGGTGACTGAAAATAATTACATAGACCTCGTTTTTTTCATGCGGTTGACAAACTTTGGTACATCATGGGTGATGAAGGTTGTGGTCAAGTTTCATTGGAATTGCTTATGTAGTTTCTGAGGAGGAAGCAAATACCTATTTTGGGGGAGCAACGCTTCCCCTCCCTCCTCCTGTAGATCCAGTTGTGGAGGGGAGGGAAGTATTTTTTTTTGTTTGATTGTTTAAAGTCATGGTGATTACGTTAGTATGATTCTACATGCTGCTGTCTTCTAGCAACCATTGAAATTTGTTTAAAGTACCATGATACTGTTTAAAATAACTTTAGTCGGTATAGTATACTGCTTTATTCTACCAGGTGAGCACCTATGGGTATTGCCCCTATTTTTAAAATACAGTATGTACTTTATCAAGGTAGGTTAGAAAAATGAAGTATAGCTGCCCACCACCTCAAATAGCAGCCTGGCAGCCAAGGCTCTGGCTGAAGCTTTGACCAACAAGTGGTCTTTATCCAGACTGTGCAGGCATCATGTACCAGGTGCTAAATACTATTTCAAGGTGAGGGTGGGGACATCACATTACTGCAAATATCAAATGTCATGAGGTCTCACCAGCTGCATGCCAACATTTGATCTCACCATCACTTAAGGACATCCTCCCAGAATTTTTCACAAGTGTTTCAAAGCTAATTACTGATGAAGCAAAGTTGCCTTCTGATTAATTTTTCACTTTCAAGGTTTAAAAAAAATATGTTTATTTGTTTGCTTGTCCAACACCAGGGAGGAACTCACTTTGCGGATGGTGATGCTGGAGCCCCTGGTGTCTGATGATGAAGGTGGTTCTGTAGGAAACACGGATAGCTCTGAGAGCCTCCTCGACGAATGCACCTCAATTCTGAGTAGGTTATGTCTCTTACACCCACCTCCCCTTTGCTGTAGTATGTTTAGTAGGTAGGTAATGTTGTTGTACTGATTTCATTTGGTGAATGGAAATGTAGAAGTTGGATGTTAAACCTGAAAATATTACTTCCTTGGGATTGTCAGGCATGTACTACTTGTCAATGTTTGCAGCTGTAGAAGAACCCGGGTAGGGTTTGAAACAGCAACGGGCTTACCTTGTGTAGCTTTTTTTTCTTCGTTGCTTCATGTAGCTTTCTCTGGATGGAACAGCATGAGTGTTAATTTATGGAAATCCAAGCCACCTGGGATAATAGCCACGTGAGCTGGACCATTAGGTCCACCCAGGTGTTGCTGCAATGTGATGTTGGGCCGACTCCCCTCCCCCTACTGCAAGAAGATGGGGTGGGGTACTTCCTCTCTGCCTCTCTCTCTCTCTCTCTCTCTCTCTCTCTCTCTCTCTCTCTCTCTCTCTCTCTCTCTCTCTCTCTCTCTCTCTCTGTCTCTGTCTCTCAACACTGGCACCTATATCAGGCCTGGCCCAAACAACAGCCTGGGCATCGATAGGGCGAAGCCATTTGAGGAGATGGATTACCGGTGCCGCAGGATCAATATCACTGGCCCAGCACCACCGCTGCCGAAGATGGCCGAGCACCTTCGAGATTTGCTCTGCAATGGTTCCTGGCATAATGCGCCAAGACTTCGTGAGACCTACACCCATCATTAGGACGTAGTCTGTGCTCCGACACATCCTTATTTGATATCTCGGATTGTGCGGCTTGCAAAGGAAGTGAGGTACCAAACCACCATCGGGCTTGTAGTAGAGCGGATCGGGGGAAGAATCGTTCACTTTTTGATAAAAGCATCAAACTTGGTACATATCATCACTTGGCCATTACAAGAAAAAATAGATCTAGTGCCATCCCAGTTTTGGCCTATGACAAAGTAGGGCTGGGACAATATGTCTAATACTAAAATACTATATAACTCAACAACCAAGAGGCCTAGAATCTTAATTCTGGTGCCTATATATAGGTTTTTGGGGTCATAGAATTCAAAGAAGGCAATTATGAGTTTGTGTGATCACGTCTTGTACCACTTTTGGAACATAAGTGCCCTTTTCCAGTTTACAGAGACACAACATTTGGTGGTCTTTGTATTGCTTTTTGTATTGATGAAATATAAGATACATGTACCATAAATTAAACTTATAGTGCTATTAAAAAAATAACAGTCAAAACGAATACGAATACGAAGCCGAGTTACTTATTGTTGTAGATACCAATGTGCCATGAGTCAGTTAGGTTTACCATCAAATGTGAAATGCCAGATATCACATGAACTAATCATGGGAAGAACCCCCACATTCGCACAAAGCTGTACACGGCAGGGCTGCTTTTGTGCATTTGCAGTTTGTTCGACAGCCATTGGTACAACCGCATCGAATAAGTTCTCTGCAAACTCTGCTGGCTTCAGGAAGACTGCTCCAAAGAACATCCCAGTTTCCATCACTACTACGAGTCCATCCCCATCCGTCCGGTTGTGGAGGCGTAACCTTTGCTTCAAGCACCTGACTCCAGATGTGACCGGCCTGGTATACTGCTCGTCTAGTGTGCCTAAGTAGAGCACCCATGGTCGGTGGAATGTTGCTCACGTCTTTGCCTTTCCGTGTGAATAGGTCGATCCTGAGCTCATCAACATGGTGTTTAGAACTTGTTCGGTCATAAAAAAAGTACGACGAATCTCTCCAGAACATCAATAATAGCATCAACATCTGACATTTTGTGGTTGTTCCATCAGCTTCATTAACTCCATTGTAACCTCAGGGCACATGCTCCATGTATCCCAAGCAGTCTTCTTTCCTCTGCCAGCAAAGCAAGAGGTCGTATCGCACCCAGTAATGGCATGAAACATTGGAAGAGCAATGGACTTCTCAGGACCAATTGCAGCTGAGATATCATGAGCTGGTACCATGCACATATGCTTGCCTGTGCCGAACGCCACCCATAGAGCATCCAGTGTCACTTGTAGCTTTTTATATACATACACTGCCAGAACAACTACATCACTGTCCACAGTACGGATGAGAAGAGTGTTGTGTTGTTTGGCTACATCAGCAACATGAAGCATCGCACGGCTGTCTGCTTCCTCGTGTGCACAAGGGGCTAAACCTCCCGTGTTTCTTGGCTGGCGACAAACAACATCCTCATTCAGCGTACTGATTACTAGTAAGCATATTATGAAATATTTAGTCTGTCAGTGCAGTGTTTTTTTTGTATATTATGGTTCTATACATTTCTTGGTAATTAATCGATACATTCGTGCTATAAGGCTAACCCCCGCTCTAGCGGGGAAAATGGCCTTCTTTTTTTTTTTTTTTTTTTTTTTGTATACTGAATCGAGGCTCGTGAAAGAGCTAACATTTATTTCACAAACAAATCAACCAGACAAACAAAATATACAAAAAGAGGGCACGGAAGACAAGATGGGGAGAGAAGGGGAAGCACACAACCACAACATTTGAGAGCAGGGAGAAGTGTGGGAAGGAGAGGGCTTGGGGGGGAGGAGGCAGGGGGAGGGGGGGGGAGAGGTATAAAACACAAGGGGACCGAAATTAGCGGGGGTAGAAAAGATCAAGGTTTTGGATGGGGGAGGATAAGAGATGGTGGTGAACAGCTGTTTTAAAGACCTGGAGGGTGGAGTGGGATTGAAGAGAGTGAGGGAGTTTGTTCCAGAGGCGGGAGAAAAGAGGAATGAAGGAGTGAAGGTGAGCAGAAAGTCTTGATTTTGGCAGTTTAACCACAAGAGGGTTGCAGGCAGATCTTGTGCGACCTGTAGGAATATTTGGGGGACAGAGCCCAGAGAGAGCTGGGGGGGGCAAGGCCAGAGAGGAGTCGGTAGAAGACGGAAAGACCACCAACCTGCCTGCGGTGAGTGAGTGAAAGGCCCTTGGAGTTAGCTTCATCGCGGGAGATTCCAATGATTCTGAACGCTTTGGTTTCAACAGCGTGATGACGAGCTAGGTGTGAGGCAGGAGCACCAGACCAGAGGGGAGAGCAGTATTCCATAGAGCTGCGGATGAAAGCCTTGTATGTGGTGAGGAGCTCAAGTGTGCCAAGGAAGGACTTCGCACGACGGAGGATGCCCAGTCGGCGACTGGCTTTGGAGGCCAGATTTGAAATGTGGTTTTCCCAGGAAAGATCATGGCAAATAGTGAGACCCAAAAGCTTGAGTGACAGAACTTCTTGGAGAGGATTATTCAGAAAGTGGATGGGAGGGTTGTCCAGTCGGTCTTTTCGGAGAGACATCGTAAGAGTGTGAGATTTATCAGGATTGAAAGACATGTTCCATTTGTTTGCCCTGTCTGTGATTTTGTCCAGGTCTGCAGAGAGTGAGGAGGCTGCAGACTGCCGATCTGAGGGATGAGGAATGGAGCGACAGAGAGTAGAGTCGTCAGCAAAGAGATAGAGAGGATTTTCAAGAGAGTCAGAGAGATCATTGATGAAGACCAGAAAAAGCACAGGGCCCAGAACACGACCTTGGGGAACTCCAGCCTGAACAGGAAGAGGAGATGAGAGAAACCCATTCAGGGCCACACGTTGACTACGACCAGAGAGGAAGTCCGCCAGCCATGCGTGGAGTCCGCCAGCCATGCCTTAAAACGATCATTCATATTCATTCATTCATTCGTGCTATAAGACCATGAATGTGTCTTCATAAACTTTAAAATGGTACGTACGTTTAAAAGGTGGTAAAAGGTTAAAAGGTGACCACACATACTCGATATTGCCATCTTTGATTTACAGTGCATTCAGAAAGTATTCCGACCCCTTCACTTTTTTCACATTTTGTTATGTTGCAGCCTTATGCTGAAATCGTTTAAATTCATTTTTTCCCTCATCAATCTACACTCAATACCCCATAATGACAAAGAGAAAACAGGATTTTAGAAAGTTTTGCAAATTTATTTTAAAAAAAAAACTGAAATATCACATTGACATAAGTATTCATACCCTTTGCTATGACACTTGAAATTTAGCTCGGGTGCCTCCCATTTATCTTGATCATCTTTGCGACGTTTCTCCAGCCTTGATTGAAGTCCACCTGTGGTAAATTCAATTGATTGGACATGATTGGGAAAGGCACACACCTGTCTATATAAGGTCTCACAGCTGACAATGCATATCAGAGCAAAAACCAAGCAATGAGGTCGAAGGAACTGCCTGCAGAGCTCAGAGACAGGATTGTGTCGAGGCACAGATCTGGGGAAGCCTACAAAAAAAATCTCTGCTGCATTGAAGGTTCACAAGAGCACAGTGGCCTCCATAATTCTTAAATGGAAAAAGTTTGGAACAAGCAGGACTCTGCCTGGAGTTGCCTCCCCACCTGGCCAAACTGAGCAATCGGGGGAGAAGGGCCTTGGTAAGAGAGGTGACCAAGAACCCGATGGTCACTCTGGCTGAGCTCCAGAGATCCTGTGTGGAGATGGGAGAAACTTCCAGAAGGACAACCATCACTGCAACACTCCACCGATCTGGGCTTTATGGCAGAGTGACCAGACGGAAGCCTCTCCTCAGTGAAAGACACGTGAAAGACCACAGAATCTTGTTTCTCACAGTCTGAGAGTCCTTTTGGTGCTTTTTTGCAAACTCCAAGCGGGCTTTCAAAAATATACAACAGAATTTTGGATGTTTTTGGAGAGTAACCCTTGGTTCTACCTGGTGAGTGTGGGGGCATTGTCGCTATTTTTTATGCCTCCGCCGATGAAGATGATTGAGAGTTTGTGGCTGGATCAATCCTGTTCACCCACTGTGACCTTCCATTGCTCTCATTTTTCCCCACATCCCTTATTTTTCGAAGTCTCCCTCTGTTGTGTTCCTCAACCATCATGTTGGTGTATCCCTTGATCTCTCTCTCTCTTTCTCTTTCTCTCTTTCTCTTTCTCTCTTTCTCTCTTTCTCTCTTTCTCTCTCTCTCTCTCTTTCTCTCTTTCTCGCTTTCTCTCTTTCTCTCTTTCTCTCTCTCTTTCTTGAGCGATGAAGAGAAGGACAAGTTCTGGTGTGCGATAGAGAAGCTGATGGAAAACGTGAAAGATGAGGAAGTTGTTGTGGTAGGAGGAGACCTAAATGGACATGTTGGAAGGAGTATGGACGGTTTTGAGGGAGTTCATGGGGGTTACGGATATGGTGTGAGAAATGGAGAAGGTGAAAGGATTTTGGAGTTTGCTGATGGAGCTGATTTGTTGAATTGTAATACTCAGTTCCAGAAAGAGGATAATAAGCTTGTTACATACACGTCAGGTGGGTCGACGACAACCGTTGACTACCTGATGGTGCGTAGGCGAGATGGGGGCACCTCCGGGACACAAAGGTGATCCTGGGGGAGGAGGCTGTTTCACAGCACCACTTGGTTGTCTGCGACATAAGGGTGAAAGGTGCGAGGAGAGCTCGGCGGGTGAAGTACCAACCGAGAATGAAGGTGTGGAGGTTGAAAGAGGTGACAATGAGGGAGGCATTTAAAGAGAGGCTGAGTAGGGTAGAGGATGATGTGGTTGAGCTTGAACGTGGTTGGATGTCAATGAAAGATAGTCTGTTGGGAGCCGTTGGTGAGGTATGTGTGTGGTAGGACGAGAAGAGGAAGAAGTTCAAGGAGTGGCAGAAGGCGAAGGTTACGGGAGCAGAAAAAGCAGAGCATGAAAGTTATAAGGCAGCCAAGAAGGCTGCAAGGAAAGAGGTACCAAAGGCGCAGGAGGGATGGAGGAAAATGTTCGGAGAACGCTTGGATTCGGAAGAGGGTCATAGAGCAGTATTCAGGATTGCAAAGCAGATAGCGAAAGAGAGGTGTGATGTGATGGGGGTGACTTGTTTGAAGGATGAAGTGGGACAAATCGTTGTGGACCCAGATGGCATTAAAGGAAGATGGAAAAGATATATGGAAATGCTGTTGAATACAGAGAATGAATGGGATGGCAACATCGAGAGTAACCCAGTTTTAGGACCGGCAGAGAAGATAACTGAGAAGGAAGTTGAGGAAGCGATAAAAGCAATGAAGAGTAGAAAAGCGGGAGGGCCGACGGGAGTTGTGGGAGATATGTTGAAGGCAGCAGGAAGTTGGGGTGTGAAGAGAATGACAGATCTGTAATCTGGTGGTGAAAGAAGGCCGCATTCCAGTGGATTGAGAACTGAGTACCCTCGTCCCTCTATACAAGGGGAAAGGTGACCCTCTGGAGTGTGGCTCGTACCGAGCGATAAAGTTATTGGAGCATGGAATAAAGGTATTGGAAAGGGTGTTGGAGAGGAGGATAAGGAAGAAGGTGAAGATCGACGAAATGCAGTTTGGATTTATGCCAGGAAGAGGAACGATAGACGCGCTCTTTATTGTGAGGCAGTTTCAGGATAAGTACATGGAGAAGAGGAAGAAGTTGTTTCTTGGGTTTGTTGATCTGGAGAAAGCATTCGATAGGGTTCCACACGAAGTATTGGCATGGGCATTGAGGAAGTTAGGAGTGGAGGAATGGTTGATCAGAGTAGTGATGGCAATGTACAAAAGAGCGCGCACAGATGTAAGGACGAAGGACGGGAACAGTGGTGAGTTTGAGGTGAAGGTGGGAGTGCATCAGGGGTAGGTACTAAGTCCACTACTATTTGTAGCTGTGATGGAGGTGCTGGCTCAGAACGTAAAGGAGGGTTTACCGTGGGAGTTGTTGTATGCAGATGATCTGGTGTTGATTGCGGAAGGTATGGATGGACTGAAGGAAAAGATGAACAAGTGGAAGGAATGTATGGAGACAAAAGGTCTGAAGGTGAATATAGGAAAGACGAAGGTGATGGCAAGTGGTAAAGCATGTGGTGAGGTGGAAAGAACTGGGAAGTGGCCATGTGCTGTGTGCAGGAAGGGTGTCGGAGTGAACTCCATTCAATGTACAATGTGCGCTGAGTGGGTTCATCAAAAATGTAGTGGTCTGAGAGGGTCATTAACCAGTGCGGCAACTACATTCAAATGTAAGGTGTGCACAGAGGGAGCTGCAGATGGAGGAAATGTTGAGTTGGATCTTGGAGACGGCGTGAAACTGGAAGGTGTGAAAACATTTTGCTACCTCGGAGACATGCTGAATGGAGAAGGTGGATCAGACTCGGCAACGGTTGCTAGAGTGAGATGTGCATGGAAGAAGTTTCGGGAACTGAGTGGCGTGCTGATGAGGAGGGGAGTGTCGTTGAAGCTGAAGGGAAAGGTGTATGGTTCGGTGGATGTGCGGAGTATCGTTGAGAGAGAGGAAGACAAATGATGAATTGCGAAAGATGATGGGAATATTGCCTGTGATTGATGCTGTGAAGAGGAACAGGTTGAGATGGTTTGGTCATGTGTTGAGGAAGGATGAAAGTGACTGGTTGAGAAGAGTGATGAAAATGAATGTAGAAGGAAGTAGAGGACGGGGAAGACCGAGAAAGACTTGGCTAAATATGGTGGAAGACGAAATGCGGGCAAGGGGGTTAACAAGGAGAGATGCAGAAAATAGGGCAAAATGGAGAAGATTGTCATGGGGACCGCAAGGCTAACCCCCGCTCTAGCAGGGAAAATGGCCTTAAAATGCATGTTGTTGTTTGTTGTTGTTTCTCTCTCTCGCTTTCTCTCTCTCTTTCTCCTATTCTTTTCATTCTGTCATGCCATGATCTGTTGTGTATTCTCGTTCCTCCGCAATCCTTGACACTTTATACAAACAAACAAAAGCATTTACATGCACTGTAACCCATTTTATTCCTCCAGGTCCAGCACTGTCCTCTTGGGTCATTGGTGCGTCTGTCCCCGTGATGCTTCGTGTCAGCAGCTCAGTGCGGCGAAGCAGGGCAGGGCGTCACTCTCTTGCCAGCGTAGCTGCCCTCATGGAAAGAGAGAAGGAGCGAAGAGAAGAGGAGAAAACCTCTTGGAGGCACTCTCAGCCCATCTTGGATGACAATTCAGAAATCCCATACATCGATGAAGGGTCGAGCTTTGAGCATTAGCTCTCACCTTTGCACCGTGGAGCCGTGGTGTGCCTTCGAGATGAGTATCTGAGTCACAGTTGAATCTGCGGATTTGCAGTCACGGTGACGACTACCTCGATACTCTATTTACCTCCATTTCTCCACAGTGGGGTTCCACTGCATTAGTGGCATAGCTCAGGGATGATACACAAACGCCTTTTGTCGCAGGATTACACAAGCGCCTCTGCAACGCAGACTAATTAACTTAATTGAAGTGTGAGCTGACATGGTGTGTGGTATGAACTTTCCTCACGTACTAAAGCATGAAATTGTACAACCTATGTGCAGCATTCCCAGATGTAGTCTTACGATGCAAAATGTGGGAGCACACTTGGAACCGTTTGGTCTTGGACAAAGAAGTTTCCTGGAAGGAATGCTTTGGTTCTGGATCTGGGACTTTGGAGCAAACTTTATCCTGGTCCTTTTTTGAAGGGTGATCTCAGACCTTGGACCTGAAAAGGTTCGTCAACTTGGACCTTAAAGGAATGACGAGCAAAGCGTATTCTTTGCTCAGACCGAAAAGAGGAAGCCATTTAATTCCATGCTTTTCCCATAACCGACAGAACTGTGGGGTCGAAGCTTTCCACATGGCTTTTGCTACCAAAGAAGCTCGAGCCAGACATTTACACGACCTTTAGCCTATTACGTTAATGGTACACAGCACCCGCAGACCTTGGTGTTGAATCGTTGGGCCTCCGTCATCGGGTTCAAGAAAGGGATGCAATTAGGTATTTCATTCAATATCTATTGGTGCCAATTAATGTAATGTTTAATTTGCAGAATGCAAAAGGAGAGAGATTAACCGTTTACCTCTTGTGCAGGTATTTGAATGTGGTAAATCTGTTTTGTAAGCATTCTTCGTATGTGACCTTTGTCCCTTTTAATAACTAATTTAATTTCTCACTTTATTTAACACACAATGAATTGCCTTGTATTATAATCGTCAGTTTGTGCAATGTCAGGGTTAGTTTTTGTTTTTGTTTGGCTGAATTGTCCTCATATTTTTGTTTCGCAATTCTCGCGCTTTAAAAGTATTTTTCATCATTGACCATGTGGCAGGTTATATACATATTAAGTATGCAAAACAATTCTGGAATTGGCCTCTGCCACCTTTTTTTTTTTATTATTATTATTTTTTTCATATACAGTATTCCCATTCTCACTTCTTGCTCCAAAGAACTTTTGACTTTCCTTTCCCTCTTCCTCTATCCGTTTGTGTATTTATTCCTTGGATGGTCCCTTGCTAAAGCATGACTGATTGTTTCAAAGTCACAGATTTTGAGATCGGAGGTTGGGACCAAACGTTGAGTTTAGTGCCAAGGTTTCATGGCCACAGCTGTTTTCTAACTTCTACGAGCAATTCTGTCCACTGATCACAATCCCAGCCATAATTTAAAGCTCCAATGTTCTTTGATTGGGATTTCATTTCTCAAAAAACGTTTTCAGTACTTATTTTCAGTTTGGTTTTCTTTGATCAAAAAGGTACAAAAGAAAAGAAATTTCAAAAAGAATTCTGCGAATCACTCGTGCGATATTTTGTTCTTCCGTGAGCCTTGATATCAATATTAAAATACCCAATGTAAGCAGTATGTTTAGCATGATGCTTGCATATGTTTACCAATGTACAAGAGTAAACACAGTGATTTTCAAAAATTGATTTGCAAAATGCATCAACTGCCAATAAACCTGCTCAATTATTTATTTATTTTTTAACGAACAGTTTGACTATTTTAGGTTGAGAGTTGTGTACTCAACCATAGAAATAGTACTTCAGGGTTGGTCTGAGCATCTGCATGCAATAATGGGTTTTCAACGGTGCCTCGGTGCCACACTCCGAAGGAGCCCATTATAACTAAGATTGAGGGGTTTTTTCGCATACAATGTCGAGGCCTGTGGAGGAACATAGAACAGATCAGAATGTAACAGAACAAAAGGAACAGCAGGGTTGAGGGAGAAACTAGAGAGAGATGGAGGAGAATGAAGGCAAGGGGTGAACAAGATAGACACCGCCAAAAACTCTCAGGAGGGAAAACCTGGAAACTTGGAAAGAGACGGTCTTGGGGGGAGGAAACGTCAGTTGTGAATGGGGAATGATCTGTGATTGTGGTAAACAGCTGTCTTCAAGACTTGGAGGGAAGAATGAGATTGAGGAGACTGAGGAAGTTGGTTTTACAGGAAACAAAAAAAAGGTTTCTCCAAGAGGGGGTTACTGGCAGATCACGTGTACCCTGCAAAAACCTGGGGTGGGTCAGGGGGAGGGGACAGATCTTGGAAAGGGTAGAGGGTGCAAGACGACAAAGGGAGGTAGAAGACAGAGACCACGAACCTGTCTGTGATGGTAAAGTGATAGACTTAGCTTAATATTGGGAAATTCCAATGATATTGAAGGCCTTGGTTTTCATGTCAAACTGAGCAACATGTGAGGCAGGGGCTCCAGCCTAGAGGGAAGAGTGGTACTCCAAGCGGTGGATGAAGGCCGTGGACTTCAAATGATCAGCACCACGCTTGCAAACGCATAATGAAAGTGTACCTTGAAAAACTCAGAAGTGACGAAGGCTCAAATGATATGGGGAAGTAAATTACAGAATTCTGTAAAGACCATGACATTGCAGTGCCAGACAAGAACAAACGTCACTCACAAAAAAAAGAGCAGTGAATCTTTCGGCGATTGTTATTGTTTCGGCTCTGTTGTACCAACAACTTTGGGTCAAAGAGAGCATGTAGAAGAGGAAACAAATGCACAGGAAACACCAATGACTGCAACCAAAAGTAAAAACAAAAAACAGGTGGCATCAGCAATTGTACATCCGTGTTTTGGATGCCATAGCTGGTAATACTGACGTTAGAGGCGATTCTCAAAATAATCAATGGAGATTGCTGAAGCGTGTGACTCAGTGTTAAGATGTGGCATAAATTTCATTCCTCCGCATCCACTCTTGCAGAAATATGCAGAACCACTCCAAAAAACATCCTCAACTTGCAGCTGCAGAAATTTACCTTTTTACCAGTATCCTTGGTGTTGCCAGTATCTGGTGTTACCTTTCAGAGACTTCAAAAGGAAATGTCTCGGAGAAGGCACCCAAACTATTACAAACTCAGCTCTCACATTTCCAGTCGGGACGGCCACTTTGGACCAAAACTTTTCTGCAACGAGACGGATTAGAAACTGTTTGCCCTCATTCATGGGGGAGGACAGATTTTCTTCACTCGCTCTTCTTCACATAGAAGGGGATTTAACTGCGAGGCGGATTCCAGAGGACATTGTGGACATTTATGCTAACTAAAGAGAAAGACGATTGCACCTTCATCAAGGTAAGAACAGTATTTCGATAAAGACAGTGTTTATGTGTGTGCAACACTTGGAAGACTTGATTGATAAAGTTCTCGATTTTGTTTATTCAATAATTTATTGTTATGCCATTGTTGGTAAACATGTCAAATAATTTGGCTTTTTTAAAAACCCACAAAAAATAAAGATTAAATAATGAACGTAAACTGTATTTTTGATTTCAAGTACACTGTAAAACTGAACACGAACTATACTTTACTAACGAGCAGTAAATTCGTAAATCAGACCGAGCTACCCATTACTAACATTTAGTCATCTGCCTTCCCCCTTCCCCTCATCAATAGAGAAGTCAAACTCCACCTACGATTCAGTGATTTGAGCACACAGAATGATTGAGTCTCAATGCCCGTTTGTGATTATTGTGCTCTGATTGAAAGGTATGAGCTGACTATGTTAGAGGCATAGCTTCTGTTCAGTTGTCCTGAGTACGATCTGCAGCTCTTCTTGCTTCAGCTCTTGTAAGAGCAGCAACACAGCCTCCAACACACAGCTCTTCTGCTGCCCCAACAGTGCACAACACAGAAGAATGTTAAACGATGCAGAAGAGGACGCCAAAACTCCATTTGTACATTTAAAAAAAGAAAAATTCTCAAAGTCAACTTATATCTGAATGAAAGGCAAAGAGCACGAGTTGCGTGAAATCACGAAAAGTGGAGACATCCGGGAGCCTTAAAATCAATCACATTTGCAACATTTTTTTTTGTATTTTTTTTTTGTATACAAGATCGAGGCTCGTGAAAGAGCGAACATTAATCACACAGAAAGACAAACCGACACTTAAAACATATAACATCGGGAGCGGTAGACAAGATGGGGAGAGAGGGGGAAGGACACGAACACAACATTTGAGAGCAGGGACCGAGAGACATCGAGAGATCTGAGAGGGCAAGGGCTTTGGGGAGGGGGCATGCGAAGGGGGGGGGGGGGTGGGAGAGGTATAAAACACATGGACACTGCCAGGACTTCCAGGAAAGAAGTTGGAATTTCAAACAAGGTGGATCTGGGGTGAATTAGCGGGGGTAGAAAAGATCAAGGTTTTGGATGGGGGAAGATAAGAGATGGTGGTGAACAGCTGTTTTAAAGACCTGGAGGGAGGAGTGGGATTGAAGGGAGTGAGGGAGTTTGTTCCAGAGGCGGGAGAAAAGAGGAATGAAAGAGTGAAGGTGAGCAGAGAGCCGAGATTTCGGCAGTTTAACCATCAGAGGGTTGCTGGCAGATCTTGTGCGACCTGTAGGAATATTTGGGGGACAGAGCACAGAGAGAGCTGGGGGTGCAAGGCCGGAGAGGAGTCGGTAGAAGACAGAAAGACCACCTACCTGCCTGCGGTGAGTGAGTGAAAGGCCCTCAGAGATAGCTTCATCGCGGGAGATTCCAATAATTCTGAAAGCTTTGGTTTCAACAGCGTGAAGCCGAGCTAGGTGTGAGTAGAGTCCCTGTATAAAGAGTTGTGTCAACTCAAATTTGGACGCCATTTTGTGTCTAAGTGTGTCGGATTAGATATACATGTACATTCGCGATATGGGGTGATATATTCTAAACCTGCTAAAAAAAAATTTACTACACATATTTAGTCTTATTATTACATACAGGTGATATTTGTTTTGTCAAAAACTCAGCTATTGCCATGAAAAAGAGCTGTGTGGTGATATTAAAAGTGGTATGGCAATGCATATTACAAGCCAACACTGCATATAAGAGCTAACATTATAAGTAAGACAAACCAATGCTGTCGTTCTACTAATTTTAATAACTTTTAGAAAGGAGTGTGGGCATATCCAATATTTTTTAAAGGGTGCCGAGAGTAATTCCGGTGTAGGACTTCCAGCCGACATGTAGTCTAACACACTTAAAACAAATTCTGTACGTGGTATTGCCATATTTCTATAGTGTACAACTTTAGTTTTATCGACATTTATATTCAATTTCCATTGTAATGATTTAACAAGCTGCAAGTCAGCTTCTGTCTCTGACATAAGGAAAACGTCATCGGCATCTAGTAAGATTGAAACGTTCATTTATTACTACACCCTTGCCCAGAACTCTGATGGATATTGCCTGATCGATTAATATGTTTCATAGCTGGCGACTTAATTAACACTTAATTTTCGACTGCGCCAAGCCGTAATTAAACAGAGAAAAAACTTTTAAAAATACCTGCAGTGTGCACGGTTCGTCTAGTCGAACAGATATGGAAAAGCACAGATACGACGTCGTATTCACCATAACTTGTTTAATTTCACCAGGAACACGATGAGGCCGACACAGTAAACATTCAGTACAAAACTTGGTTCATACATTCAGTACAGAACATGATTCATACATTCAGACCGTAAGAAAACTCTGCCCGTAATACAACACTCTGACCAGACCAACACTTCATCCCACTACGTTCACTCCTCACAACGACACTCCAAAACTATCGTTTTGGGAACGATAGCTGTCACCAGGTTAAATATATAGGGATTGTCCAATGTGCAAAATCTTCCATCACTACAATTTGGCCATAAATCCCGGGGTGGGAAATATTTGAGCAAATATGCCACAAGACGCATGAGCACTGTACAAAGCAAACAATAACTCGTCAAATTTTGGACGTATGGATGGCTGCACAACCCGCAAAAAAATTGAGCAGGTCCCCCCCTAAAATTGCTTTTATGATTGCCGATTAGGCTAAAGATTTTAAACCAAAAAAATAACTTGCCTCGGAATAAGTTTTGAATGGACGGACAGACAACTGAAAACAAAACGGACCATGGGTTTCCCACCCCTATAAAATCAAAATTAATTCCCTCTGAAAAAGTACAGTGACATTGCCCGCAGACTACCCAACCGCAGACCAGGCAATGTCACTGTACCGGGACATTTCATCAATCAATGACAATATGCGGTCCGCTAGGACTACCCGAAAAAAATTGAGCAGGGTTCTTCCCACGGAAATGCATTTTTGGTCAGCTCCTTGAAGATTATAAACAAACACAAATCACTTCCCTTTAAAAGGGTTTTCAACGGACAGACAACCAAAAAAAAACCGAGCAGATACAATTGCTTTTTAGTGTAGCAGCATACAAACCTGTTGTGCATTTTGTGATACAAGCACCAAATTTGGCACAAATGTACACTAATATGTTGCGAACATTTTCAGATATTGGGCCACTTGAAATTCTCTCTTTATGTCCGCCATATTGGATTTCAAAATGGCCGCCACTTGAAATCTACATTTGCTATTATCTCTGGACGTAATGCAGCTATTGACTTGATTCTGGTATCTAAATGTATGTTTTTGGGGGCAAGGAATCCAATGGTACCAATTTCAACTTAATATTATCTATCACAGTCTGTTATATAATTTTATTTGGAAATTATCTAGGCAAATATTGGATTCAACACAATACTTTGAAAAGAATGTCTTAGTTCTGTAAATGTCTTAGGTATAATACTGACATGCTACATGGTCTAGTATTTGAGGCTAGGTGTACTGGTATCTGAGGCTAGGTATATACCGGTACTGAAGATACGTGTACATAAACAGTGTCATGTTAACAAGTTCAGCATTGCCACAAGTACATGTATGTTGTTGACTCATCGTCATGTGCAGTCCCCTTCACACACACAGAGGGCTGTGCACTGAAGGGCAGCCTTTTTGCACTTGCAGCGCCTCACACACCCTTTCTTGCACTTGCAAGAAACCAGCTCAATGCAGCTGTGAGCTGCCTCAGTTAGCCTGGTCCAGTAAGGTGTGTACTGTCCTTCTCCAGTCCTTGACCAACCCCAGTTGGTTGGTGGAGGGAGCTCTGGTGCTGGCAGCAGTATCTGACCCCACACATGTCCACCTTGATACACTGCCCTCTTGACATGTTCCTCCAGAGCTGCCTTCGTTGGAGGGATGAGCTGCACATTGTTCTTCCTTGCGAAGAGTTTCCTCCTGGCCTTGTCAATGTCTGTGCATTTGCTGGTTCGATCATACAACAGGATCACGAACCTCTCGATGATGCGCATTGCATCGTCTGGTATGTCACGAGGTGCAGAGGACAGCAGCCGCAGCGCCTCAGTGAGTTCTGGCAGTACCGTCCAGACTGCCCACGCAGTGTTCTTGCCATGTCTATGAAAACTAGACACAGTGTCGCATCCAGTTAGAGCGTGGAACATTGGCAGTGCACGAGCCTTCTCTCGTCCCAATCCAGCTGCTATTTCGTGTGCTGCTAGGTATCGGAAACTCTGGCCTGTTCCGAATGCCAGCCACAGTTTGTCTTCTGGTTGCAACTCCTGTGCCAGGGACACTGCCAGCACCACAACATCGGTGTCTACAGTCCGGATGAGTATTGCATGGTGTCCATGCTGGACTGCGTGAGATGCATGCAGCAACATCCGACTGTCAGCCTCTTCATGGTTACATGGGGCGAGTGAGGTCAGATCTGGCAGTAGTGGCTTGCTGAGCACTGCCTCTCCATCAGTAATGACGAGTTGCTTGTCCTCCTGGTCAAACCATTCCATGAGAGCTGCTGAGAGGAACCTGCACAGCTCGGTCTTGTTGCTGTCCACTCGTAGGAAGTTCTGCCAGTTTCCTGGTATGGCTGCGGCAGCCACCACACGTCTCCGCACACCTTGTCCCCGCTTTGCACGTGTACTACCTTTCAGTGAATCAGCAAGGTAAGTATCCCAGACCAGATCCAGGCGTGACACTGTTTGCAGCTTCGTGGACATATATGGGATGAAGATCTGTTGTGCATACTCTTCAAAGGTCTTTGATGCAGCCGGCTTCAGCATCTGGACGATGGCTGCTCCATCAAGCACAATACAGGTCGTGACAGGAGTCTCTGTCTTTGCGTCGGAGACTTCTTCCAAGCATGTGAGGAGATCACTCTTGGTACCAGTGCAGAGGCTTCCACCATCAGACAATGCAGGAGGACATGCCTGATTCTCGTGACAAAAGAACTCCTCAAGGTTTCCATCCCTCGTCTGGCAGCCAATGTACAGGCGTGCGAAGAGTTCACGGTCATTCTTGATGGAGGCGAGCTGTTGCTGACCTTTGCTCTGGCTTCTTGGAGTGGAAGTGCTGAACACCTTCAGCTTGTTACGAGGAATGGGTGCGTCCACTGCCTTTGTTCTGTCCAACAGACACTCTCTGGTGAAAGCCTCGAACTGCTCTTGGCCAATCCTCTTGGCATTCATCACGGTCTCCACAGCAGCAGGATCTGCGATCTCCTTTGTGTCCAGTTTGACTACATCCTGACTCTCCTCCTCGAATGGGTTGCCCATCTCCTCTATGACACCGACGAGAGAGCGAACATCTTTCACAAATGAGGCCTGTACACTTGGCGTCTGATCATGATGACGTGTGTCTGCTGTTTGCCGTCTCCAGTGTTGGTTCCCATCCTGGAATTCTTCGATCACCGTGGCAACTTCTGGTCCCGCAACCATCCAGCGACGTAGGGCACTAGGGTTGTCAGTGAGCCCAACTGCTCCACCGTCTCCTTTGATGCAGGCATTATTCTGCTCATGTGCCTGGTCAATCGGGATTGAAGAGAACACCCTCTGTGTTTTCTGAACGGTGAAGTGGCTTTCCCTGAATTTCCTGGCTACATCTGGGTGTTTGATGGTGAGTTCGGCCATGTCCTTCAGGTGCACTGGTATCCACCTAGCATAGTGGGTGTGATCCAGTGCATGGAACCAGGGGACCAGCTCTGTCAGAGCTGTGATAGATAATATTAAGTTGAAATTGGTACCATTGGATTCCTTGCCCCCAAAAACATACATTTAGATACCAGAATCAAGTCAATAGCTGCATTACGTCCAGAGATAATAGCAAATGTAGATTTCAAGTGGCGGCCATTTTGAAATCCAATATGGCGGACATAAAGAGAGAATTTCAAGTGGCCCAATATCTGAAAATGTTCGCAACATATTAATGTACATTTGTGCCAAATTTGGTGCTTGTATCACAAAATGCACAATTCTTTTGAATATTTGGGCTAAGCCGCCCCACTATTTGAACATCGATCATCAAGCGGCGTGGGCCTACCTGGCAGAGTCTCGAGGAGTCGATCGCTTTCCAGCTCTTTCGTCTGACTTTCGCTTCCCAAATATGTCTTCTGACTTTATCACTTGGAAATCTATACATCTTATATTTCCCAGATTGGTTTGAACAACCAAAAGCAGAACAACCAGTCATTTTGTTTGGCAATAAACAACATTCCCGTACCAAGCTGACGTTCACGCATGGTGAAGTTAGACACAAAATGGCGCCACGAAATCACGTGACCAGAAATCTCGGGTCAGCGCATGGCGCAACTCTCTTTATACAGGGACTCTAGGTGTGAGGCATGAGCACCGGCCCATAGGGGAGAACAGTATTCCATTGAGCTGCGGATGAAAGCCTTGTATGTGGTGAGGAGCTCAGGTGTGCCGAGGAAGGACTTCGCATGACGGAGGATGCCCAGTCGGCGACTGGCTTTGGAGGCCAGCTTGGAAATGTGGTTTTCCCAAGAAAGATCATGGCAGATAGTGAGACCCAAAAGCTTGAGCGACAGAACTTCTTGGAGAGGATTGTTGAGAAAGTAGATGGGAGGGTTGTCCAGTCGATCTTTTCGGAGAGACATAGTAAGAGTGTGAGATTTGTCAGGATTGAAAGACATGTTCCACTTGTTTGACCAGTCTGTGATTTTGTCCAAGTCTTCAAAGAGTGAGGAGGCTGCAGACTGCCGATCTGAGGGAAGAGGAATGGAGCGGCAGAGAGTGGAGTCATCAGCAAAGAGATAGAGAGGATTTTCAAGAGAGTCAGAGACTTTTCAAGAGAGTCAGAGGAGATGTCGTAGAAAGAAAGATTAGAATGGAGGCAGTAGAAATACAAGACAGGCCCCCAATTTGTTTGTGATGTCAGAGAAAAATGCCCAACTTCAACAACGCTTAGAGCAGATTCCATTGATTTTTAGGGCCTTGAACTCCATGGTGTAAATAAGTAAAGGGTATGCAGGTGCACCAGACCAAAGGGGGGAACAGTGCTCCAAGCTGGAGATTAAAGGCCTTGTAAGTTGTTAGAAGTCCTGATTTGCCAAGGAAACACTTGGCATGATGCACGCTGGCTTTTTAGGCCAACTCTGATACGTGGATTGTCCAAGAGAGATCACAGCTAATGGTGAGGCCAGAAGTTTGAAGGACTAAACTTCTTTGAGATGTTTTCAAGACAGTTGATTGGAAGATTCACCATACAATCCTTTCAGAAAGACAGTGCGAGAGTGAGAATTCTCAGGGTTGAAAGACATGCTCCAAGTGTTGGACCAGTTCCTGATTATATCAAGGTCTGGAGAGAGAGAGAGAGAGAGAGAGAGAGAGAGAGAGAGAGAGAAGAGGCTGCTGCCTGCCTCTATGAAGGGTGAGAGGTGTAATTGCAGAGGGTGGAGTCATCAATGAAAAGATGAGGTTTTTCCAGAAATCAGAAAGATTGTTGATAAATATTAGGAACAAGACTGGGCCCAATACATTACCTTTGGGCACTCTGGCCTCGACAGGGGAGGAGATGAGAAGATCCCATTGAGAGCCACATACGTGCTGACTATGGGAGTAGAGGGAGTCAGCAAGCTATGAGATGAGTTGGCCTTGGAAGCCAGAGGCTGAGAGATTAGAAAGCAATGTGGAGCATGTCAAATGCTCAAGATATGTCCAAAAACTGACCCTGATCTCACATCTGAGATGTTTTTTTTTTTTGTTTTTTTTTGTATACAAGATCGAGGCTCGTGAAAGAGCTAACATTAATCACACAAAAAGACAAACCGACACACAAAACACAAAAAACAAGGGGAGCGGCAGACAAGATGGGGAGAGAGGGGGAAGGACACAAAAGAGAGGGGGAAGAGGGGGAAGGACACAAACACAACATTTGAGAGCAGGGACATCGGGAGGACTTGGGGGGAGGTGGGAGAGGAATAAAACATATGAACACTGCAAGGACTCTGGGGTGAATTACCGGGGGTAGAAAAGATCAAGGTTTTCGATGGGGGAAGATAAGAGATGGTGGTGAACAGCTGTTTTAAAGACCTGGAGGGAGGAGTGGGATTGAAGGGAGTGGGGGAGTTTGTTCCAGAGGCGGGAGAAAAGGGGAATGAAAGAGTGAAGGTGAGCAGAGAGCCTAGACTTTGGCAGTTTAACCATAAGAGGGTTGCAGGCAGATCTTGTGCGACCTGAAGGAATATTGGGGGGACTGAGCACAGAGAGAGCTGGGGGAGCAAGGCCGGAGAGGAGTCGGTAGAAGACAGAAAGACCACCAACCTGCCTGCGGTGAGTGAGTGAAAGGCCCTCGGAGTTGACTACATCGCAGGAGATTCCAATGATTCTGAAAGCTTTGGCCTCAACAGCGTGAAGCCGAGCAAGGTGTGAGGCAGGAGCACCAGCCCAGAGGGGGGAACAGTATTCCATTGAGCTGCGGATGAAAGCCTTGTATGCGGTGAGGAGCTCAGGTGTGCCAAGGAAGGACTTCGCACGACGGAGGATGCCCAGTCGGCGACTGGCTTTGGAGGCCAGCTTGGAAATGTGGTTTTCCCAAGAAAGATCATGGCAGATAGTGAGACCCAAAAGCTTGAGCGACAGAACTTCTTGGAGAGGATTGTTGAGAAAGTAGATGGGAGGGTTGTCCAGTCGGTCCTTTTGGAGAGACATTGTAAGAGTGTGAGATTTGTCAGGATTGAAAGACATGTTCCACTTGTTTGACCAGTCTGTGATTTTGTCCAGGTCTGCAGAGAGTGAGGAGGCTGCAGACTGCCGATCTGAGGGATGAGGAATGGAGCGACAGAGAGTAGAGTCGTCAGCAAAGAGATAGAGAGGATTTTCAAGAGAGTCAGAGAGATCATTGATGAAGACCAGAAAAAGCACAGGGCCCAGAACACTACCTTGGGGAACTCCAGCCTGAACAGGAAGAGGAGATGAGAGAAACCCATTCAGGGCCACACGTTGACTACGACCAGAGAGGAAGTCCGCCAGCCATGCGTGGAGATTTCCATGGATACCAAAAGAGGAGAGTTTGGTGAGCAGAGCAGGGTGCCAGACCGTATCGAAGGCACGTGAAATGTCAAGGGAGACAGCTCTAATTTCCTGTTTGGCGTTGAGGACCTCCATCCATTGTTGAGAAAGCAGAAGCAGCATGTCCAGAGTAGAGTGACCAGGTCTGAAACCAAATTGATGATCAGAGATCAAGCCATTGGAGAAGAGGAAAGATTTAATATCTGAAGCAATGATGGATTCCATGACTTTGCTGATAATTGGGAGAAGGCTGATTGGTCTGTAGTTGCTGGGATCTGTTTTTGCACCTTTTTTCTGCAAAGCGGTGATGTTGGCTGATTTCCAAGCAGATGGCAGATGACCTTGAGCAAAAGAGAGGGTGAAGAGAACAGAAAGAGGGAGTGAAAGAGCAGAAGAACATGATTTTAGGACCCGTGGGCTGATGCCGTCAGGACCAGTTGCAGAATCAGAGTCGAGGGTTGACAGAAACTTTTCCACCTTGTCAGGAGGAAAGGACACAGAGTCCAGGAGCAGCTGGATATGACTGGGTACGGTGGGTACAGAGAGGGATGGGTTTGGGACACAAGATTTAGAGGCAAACACAGAGTTGAGGCATTCAGCTTTTTCACGTGCGGAGTCAGCCGTTAAGCCGTTTGAGGTGAGGGAGGGGATGGAGGGGGAACAAACACCAGAAACAGATTTGACCAGACGCCACCAGGATTTGGAAGAGGGAGACAGATAAGAGAGTTCGGTCTTGAGAACGGTGAGATATTGTTTCCTGGCTCTCCTGAGGGTGGACACACACTTGTTTCGGGCTTTGTGAAAGGAAATGAGATTTCCTTCCGTTGGATTTGCTTTCCAGGAGACGAAAGCAAGTTGTTTCAGGGCAACAGCCTCACCACAAGATTCCGTGTACCATGGACGGGAGGAAGGGTATGACAACTGAAGACGAGATGGGATAAATCTGTGCATGAGAGAGAGCAATTTACTTTGAAAGAATTCCCAGGATGAGTTGATGTCAGAGGCGGTAGAGATGGGAGACCAGTCCAGATGATTGATGGCTGCTTGAAGACCGTGCCAGTTGGCCTGAGTGAAATGCCAGACTCGTCGACGCTGAGGAGGCTCTCTGAGAATGGTCAGAGAGATGTCCACTTTGACAAGCACATGATCAGATGAGCCGATTGGAGCAGAAGAAGAGCAGCAGACATTTTCAGGGAAGTTTGTCATAACCAAATCCAGAAGAGAAGATGCTCCGTTGACTGAGATCCGGGTCGGGAAATTGACAGATTGTGTCAGTCCCAGTGAGTCGCAGAAGTCCTTTGCTGAAGAGCCATGGCTGGTGAGAGAGGTACCCACACCCAGCCAACTGGCATGGTGACAATTGAAATCACCACATATGAGGAAGAGAGAGTTGGGATGGGTAGATAGAAGTTGGTCCATATTATCAGACAGTGAGATGTAGATGGAGTCATCGCTGTTTGGTGGACGGTACAACACACATATGAACAAAAGGTGGGAGCGATGGGGAAGCCGTAGCCAAAGGTATTCCTGGGGGTGAGGTGGAGAGAGGGCAGTGGAGGGCGAGTGAGGAAGAGAGTTTTTTATAAAGATAGCAACCCCACCTCCAGGACGAGGCTCAGGTCTATCATACCGGAGGAGGGAGTAACCTGGGAGAGATACCAAGGCATCAGAGACATCATGAAGGAGGAAAGTTTCTGTTAAGCAGATCACATCTGGTTTGTCAGAAGCAACCTGTATGGAGAGGTCAGTCAAGTTTGAGCGAAGGCCCTAGATGTTTGAGGTCCATACCGTTAATGAAGAGGAAGGGGGAGCATCGGGTCCAGAACAGGGGGGGGGGGGAGGGGTAGGGTAAGATGTGGAAGAGGAGGAAGAGGAGGAAGAGGTAGGGAGAGCTGTTGAAGGTGTGTCAGAGATTTCAGAATAGCTTGGAGAAAGGGAAGAATGGGGCGGACAAAAGGTTTGATGGAGATTGGGTGAGGCACAGTGAGGTGTTATTTGAGGAGGGGGAAGAGTGAGGCAGAAGGTTTGGGAAGATGAAGGTGAAAGTTGGAAGGGGGAAGAAGCAGGGAGGATGCTTTGAGGAGGAGGGGTGAGAGGGGAGTCTAGGAGGGGAGGAGCGAGGGAGAGTCTCGGAGGGGAGGGGTGTGGGGCGAGTTTAGGAGGGAGGGGAGGGAAGGGGCAAGGGGGGAGATTTGAAAGGGATGGGTGATGGGGAGGATTTGGAGGGGAGGGGTGAGATTGGATTTTGAAAAGTGTACAATTCATGGGAAACGAACATTTTTTGCAAAATGAGTTTGAGACCTTCGAGTCAAAAATACGTTTGAGGACACTGGAGGAGGGGTGGAGTTCTGGATAGTTTAGGGAATGTAGAAAGGAGGAACTGTAAGAGATGGTATTATATATATTTTTTGGAATGAATAGATTTGGTGAGCAAGACGAAAGCATCCTTTTGTAGGAAAAGAAGAAAAGGGTGTTATAATATATGAGAGAAAATAGTTGTTCAGGGGAGAGATTATACATTTCTAACCGCGTGATCGCGAACGAAGAACGAACGAACAAAAAGAACAACAAATAAACGAATAAGACCTGGGAAGGAAATATTTTTTTGGGGGGTTTTTTTTTGTTTTTTTTTTGAGTAGAGATATTAAACAAGGAGGTATGGGGTGAACGACTGGGACGAAACAGAGAACGAAAATAATTTCAGCGCATTCGACGAATCGCTGAGAGAAAAACAAAACCACAAGGTCGGAGACGGTACGGTAGTCTAAGCCTACGAGTACTAGGCCGCAGAATACTCGATACCATTAACCGACGATTGTGTATACATGTACGAAAAATTAGCACCGAAAATTTTCCAAAAGATACGCTATAGGTACACACACCGAAAGATAGATACAGTCTCGACAAAAACACGATTGTGAAAGATCACTTAGCTTCGAAAGCGTGAGCGCATGGAACAGCTTCGAAAAGACGTGACCTCGCCGTGATCAAGTTTGTACAGATTCCACTGCGTTAAAGAAAAACAGATTGAGGGCCCCAGACATTGTTTGGACAGCAGCATGTCCAGCGTGGAATGACGGGTTGGAAATCAAACTTCGGTGAAGAGAGGAGAAAGAGGATATTCAAGAGAGGCAAGGCAAGTTTTCAGAAAATGGATGGTGACTCCGTTTTGGGCCTCTTGTCGAAATTTAGAGTCGTCAGAAATTGTCACCTCGGGTGAGAAAGAGTATCTATGAGTAGGCCAGCGTGAGTGAATGAAGTAGGGACAGCCAATGAGGGGTTGGGTAGGAAAGATGAGAAAGCAAGCAAAGTTGAGTCAATCGGCCTTCTCACAGGCAGTCAGCTGTGGTGGCATTTGAGGTGAAGGAAGGGTGGGTTGGGCAGCATACAACGGAGATAGACGAAGAGTTAGAACCAGGAGTTTTCAACTCATTCCATCCAGCGGGTCAGGAATGCATAGAAGTCAAACAAACACACTTCTCGAATTACATATACGATATACTATCACAAATAAAACCCAAAATAACTCGACTTTAGACCCAGAATTAAATAAAATGGCGGAACACTTCAGCTGTGACAAAGGAAAATAAGTGACAGTTTTGTGAGAATCAGTTCGTTCGGATCAAATTATGTAAGTGAAGTTGAACTTCATTCATAAAATGCTCCCCAAAGCCATGATACCACCCATCCTCTACATTTGGATTACATTGAATATCCAGAAGTCCGAACCCTCCGCTGGACAAACACAGGGAAGGAGATTCAAACGAGTGTTTGTTCCAACTTTTAATTCGCGAAATGTATTTTTATATTTCCACTTTGTGTTATTAAATACGTGCAACCTCACCTTTGAACTGCACGGCCTGTCAAGTAATAATGCAGGATTTGAGCAGGCAAACTTTTCTTCAGGAAGGGGCTTCAGACCAAGTTCCTCCCTAATCAGGCTGCAAATCACAAAACATTGCTCATTGACATGCCCATCGACATAGCACCGATTGCCAGCACGGTCACCATGGCACCGCTCGTCAGAATGGTCACCAGCACGGCCATCCACGCAACACAACTCACCAGCCCAGCCATCCACGCAACACAACTCACCAGCACGCCCATCCACGCAACACAACTCACCAGCACGGCCATCCACGCAACACAACTCACCAGCACGGCCATCCACGCAACACAGCGCACCAGCACGGCCATCCACGCAACACAGCTCACCAGCACGGCCATCCACGCAACACAACTCACCAGCCCAGCCATCCACGCAACACAACTCACCAGCACGCCCATCCACGCAACACAACTCACCAGCACGGCCATCCACGCAACACAGCTCACCAGCACGGCCATCCACGCAACACAACTCACCAGCACGGCCATCCACGCAACACAACTCACCAGCACGGCCATCCACGCAACACAACTCACCAGCACGGCCATCCACCCAACACAACTCACCAGCACGGCCATCCACGCAACACAACTCACCAGAACGGCCATCCACGCAACACAACTCACCAGCACGGCCATCCACGCAACACAACTCACCAGCATGGCCATCCACGCAACACAACTCACCAGCACGGCCATCCACGCAACACAACTCACCAGAACGGCCATCCATGCAACACAACTCACCAGAACGGCCATCCACGCAACACAACTCACCAGCACGGCCATCCACGCAACACAACTCACCAGCACGGCCATCCACGCAACACAGCTCACCAGAACGGCCATCCACCCAACACAACTCACCAGAACGGCCATCCACGCAACACAACTCACCAGCACGGCCATCCACGCAACACAACTCACCAGCACGGCCATCCACGCAACACAGCTCACCAGCACGGCCATCCACGCATCACAACTCACCAGCACGGCCATCCACGCAACACAACTCACCAGAACGGCAATCCACGCAACACAACTCACCAGAACGGCCATCCACGCAACACAGCTCACCAGAACGGCCATCCACCCAACACAACTCACCAGAACGGCCATCCACGCAACACAACTCACCAGCATGGCCATCCACGCAACACAGCTCACCAGAACGGCCATCCACGCAACACAACTCACCAGCACGGCCATCCACGCAACACAACTCACCAGCACGGCCATCCACGCAACACAACTCACCAGCACGGCCATCCACGCAACACAACTCACCAGCACGGCCATCCACGCAACACAACTCACCAGCATGGCCATCCACGCAACACAGCTCACCAGCACGGCCATCCACGCAACACAGCTCACCAGAACGGCCATCCACGCATCACAACTCACCAGCACGGCCATCCACGCAACACAACTCACCAGCACGGCCATCCACGCAACACAACTCACCAGAACGGCCATCCACGCAACACAACTCACCAGAACGGCCATCCACGCATCACAACTCACCAGCACGGCCATCCACGCAACACAACTCACCAGAACGGCCATCCACGCATCACAACTCACCAGAACGGCCATCCACGCATCACAACTCACCAGCACGGCCATCCACGCAACACAACTCACCAGCACGGCCATCCACACAACACAACTCACCAGAACGGCCATCCACGCAACACAACTCACCAGAACGGCCATCCACGCATCACAACTCACCAGCACGGCCATCCACGCAACACAGCTCACCAGAACGGCCATCCACGCAACACAACTCACCAGAACGGCCATCCACGCAACACAACTCACCAGAACGGCCATCCACGCATCACAACTCACCAGCACGGCCATCCACGCAACACAGCTCACCAGAACGGCCATCCACGCATCACAACTCACCAGCACGGCCATCCACCCAACACAACTCACCAGCACGGCCATCCACGCAACACAGCTCACCAGAACGGCCATCCACCCAACACAACTCACCAGCACGGCCATCCACGCAACACAACTCACCAGCACGGCCATCCACGCATCACAACTCACCAGCACGGCCATCCACGCAACACAACTCACCAGAACGGCCATCCACGCAACACAACTCACCAGAACGGCCATCCACGCAACACAACTCACCAGAACGGCCATCCACGCAACACAACTCACCAGAACGGCCATCCACGCAACACAGCTCACCAGAACGGCCATCCACCCAACACAACTCACCAGCACGGCCATCCACGCAACACAACTCACCAGAACGGCCATCCACGCAACACAACTCACCAGAACGGCCATCCACGCAACACAGCTCACCAGAACGGCCATCCACCCAACACAACTCACCAGCACGGCCATCCACGCAACACAACTCACCAGCACGGCCATCCACGCATCTCAACTCACCAGCACGGCCATCCACGCAACACAACTCACCAGAACGGCCATCCACGCATCACAACTCACCAGCACGGCCATCCACGCAACACAACTCACCAGCACGGCCATCCACGCAACACAACTCACCAGAACGGCCATCCACGCAACACAACTCACCAGCACGGCCATCCACGCAACACAACTCACCAGAACGGCCATCCACGCAACACAACTCACCAGCACGGCCATCCACGCAACACAACTCACCAGCACGGCCATCCACGCATCTCAACTCACCAGCACGGCCATCCACGCATCACAACTCACCAGAACGGCCATCCACGCATCACAACTCACCAGCACGGCCATCCACGCAACACAACTCACCAGAACGGCCATCCACGCAACACAACTCACCAGAACGGCCATCCACGCAACACAACTCACCAGAACGGCCATCCACGCAACACAGCTCACCAGAACGGCCATCCACCCAACACAACTCACCAGCACGGCCATCCACGCAACACAACTCACCAGCACGGCCATCCACGCATCTCAACTCACCAGCACGGCCATCCACGCAACACAACTCACCAACACGGCCATCCACCCAACACAACTCACCAGCACGGCCATCCACGCATCCCAACTCACCAGCACGGCCATCCACCGTAGCATGACCGTGCTTGTCCCAACAAATGTCATCAGGCACTCGTCACAGCCAGAATGAGGGAAAAGCTGTCATCGCCTCGCAGTTTCATACAGCTGTATTATTTGCAGTCATCAGCAACACAAATGAGCCAGACACCTTACGTGAGGCAGACAGAGGATCCATGAGGATTCCATGGCTGACGATGTATCCACGACTGGTCGCCACTTAACTTCACAACTCCTTAGCTGGTTGCCAAAGCAACCACATTGCAAGGATAAAAAAACCAATAAAAAAAATAAAAATAATACCAAGTCAATCTTCCCTTATGAAGGAAACGCGGCGCATCAGGAAAGGTACACAGGAGACCATTGTGGCATGACTCCAGTGTAGACTGCACTTGAACAGTGGGAAAAGTTTCTCACATTGCAAAACAACCTCATTCGATGAAAAATACACATTTTTTTTGCAATGTGTCTTGGAAATGACGTCGAATTATTTCCATATCAGCTGGTGACCTTTTGAGGAGCAAATACAATTTCCCCTTTAGATTAAATAATATTGGACAGGAGATGGCGTCGACATTCCACATGCTTGAAGCCCATTGGTTTCAACTTTTGTTTTGTTTTTGGCTTTTTTGTAAACAGAATCGAGGCTCGTGAAAGAGCTAACATTTATCACACAAAAAAATCAAACAGACACACAAAGTATATAATAAGGGGAGCAGCAGACAAGATGGGGAGAGAAGGGGAAGCACACAAACACAACATTTGAGAGCAGGGACATTGGGAGATCTGTGGGATGGAGAGGGTTTGGGGGGACGAGGGGTGGGAAAGGGGAGGGAGGGGTGGGAGAAGTATAAAACACAAGGACCCTGCAAGGAATTCCAGGAAGGAAGTTGGTATTTCAAAAATGTGAATCTGGAGTGAAATTAGCAGGGGCAGAAAAGATCAAGGTTTTGGATGGGGGAAGATAAGAGATGGTGGTGAACAGCTGTTTTGAAGACATGGAAGGAGGAGTGGGATTGAAGAGAGTGAGGGAGTTTGTTCCAGAGGCGGAAGAAAAGAGGAATGAAGAAGTGAAGGTGAGCAGAGAGTCTTGATTTTGGCAGTTTAACCATAAAGAGGGTTGCAGGCAGATCTTGTGCGACCTGTAGGAATATTTGGGGGACAGAGCCCAGAGAGAGCTGGGGGGGGCAAGGCCAGAGAGGAGTCGGTAGAAGACGGAAAGACCACCAACCTGCCTGCGGTGAGTGAGTGAGAGGCCCTTGGAGTTAGCTTCATCGCGGGAGATTCCAATGATTCTAAAAGCTTTGGTTTCAACAGCGTGAAGGCGAGCTAGGTGTGAGGCAGGAGCACCAGCCCAGAGGGGAGAGCAGTATTCCATTAAGCTGCGGATGAAAGCCTTGTATGTGGTGAGGAGCTCAGGTGTGCCAAGGAAGGACTTCGCCCTACGGAGGATGCCCAGTCGGCGACTGGCTTTGGAGGCCAGATTTGAAATGTGGTTTCCCAGGAAAGATCATGGCAGATAGTGAGACCCAAAATCTTGAGTGACAGAACTTCTTGGAGAGGATTATTCAGAAAGTGGATGGGAGGGTTGTCCAGTCGGTCTTTTCGGAGAGACATAGTAAGAGTGAGATTTATCAGGATTGAAAGACATGTTCCACTTGTTTGACCAGTCTGTGATTTTGTCCAGGTCTGCAGAGAGTGAGGAGGCTGCAGACTGCCGATCTGAAGGATGAGGAATGGAGCGGCAGAGAGTAGAGTCATCAGCAAAGAGATAGAGAGGATTTTCAAGAGAGTCAGAGAGATCATTGATGAAGACCAGAAAAAGCATAGGGCCCAGAACACTGCCTTGAGGAACTCCAGCCTGAACATCAAGGGGAGATAAGAGAAATCCAGTCAGGGCCACACGTTGACTGCGACTAGAGAGGAAGTCCGCAAGCCATGCGTGGAGATTACCATGGATACCATAGGAGGAGAGTTTGGTGAGCAGAGCTGGGTGCCAGACCATATCGAAGGCACGTGATATGTCAAGGGAGACGGCTCTAATTTCCTGTTTGGCATTGAGGACCTCCATCAAGTGTGGGCTATTACATGAGAAATTTGCCTTTTCTTCAGTGTCCATTATTTCCCTTCCACGAATTCGAGCACGACGAATTCCACTGTGTGACAGAGAAATGTCTTTAATGGTATGACCAAGAGATTGTGCAAAAGCACTGGCCACAAACAAAACACGCTGATCTGAGAGATTTACTCTGTCCAGAGTTGCCACTATTGCTGGAGTGATCACCTTTTCTTCAGTTGAAATGGGTTAGAATTCTCTCAAGCAGGGATTCAACCCATGTCCTTATAAAAGGTCTTTGTCGGAGGTCACCGAGTTCAAACGGTGCAGCTGTGCAGCGATAGGTGCAGCCGTTTGTGCGGCACCCGGGAAAACAACATCGTCACAATGAGAACAATGAATGTTATGCGAACACGAATGTTATGCGGGAGTCCAAACTTGAGAATGCTGGAGACCAAAGCTGAAATTGGGAAAACTAAATAGGCTATTTTACTCCCACGGGTCCCAGGAATACCCACCCAAAATGTGTTTGCGATCAGTTCAGCAGTTTTTGCGGTACCTTCGAACAGACAGACAGACATTTGGTGAGTTATAGTAAGATTTTGCCTTTTCATTTGGGCCTCCCAATTGAAGCCCCGCCCATAGGGTGGGTACCGTTGCTAGTATAACAAATATCATGAAAGATTTACATTTTGTAGTCCATTGTATAATTTAAATAAACATAAATACAAATTTCGCATGTGGAAAAAGTAAGTACACCCCTACATTTATCACTACTTCAAATACCTAAAATTAGAATCAGGTGCACCAGCTCAGGTGCAAATTATGAGAACATCGTTAGAGAGGATATTGGAGGAACCTGTCTTATTTAAACTTCAGACATTTCGTTTGGTTTGCTCTTTGTTGTTGAAGTGTCCGGCGTCACCATGCCTAGATCAAAAGAGCTCCCTGAGGCCTTCAGAAAGAAGGCTATAGATGCCTATGAGTCTGGGAAGGGATTTAAAAAGATCTCCAAACAATTTGAAATCAATCATTCGACTGTCCAGAAGATCATCTACAAGTGGAGAAGATTCCAAACAACTGCCAACTTGTTCAGGCCAAGCCGCCCCAGCAAGTTCAGCCCGAGAGCAAACCGCAAGATGCTGAAAGAAGTCTCGAAGAACCCCTAATGTCATCACGGGACCTACAGGTAGCTCTTGCCACTGTTGATGTCAAAGTGCACGAGTGCACCATTAGAAAGAGGCTGCACAAATTTGATCTGCATGGGAGGTGTGCCAGGAGGAAACCTTTGCTCTCCAGAAAGAACATCAGGGCAAGACTAAAGTTTGCCAATGAACACCTAGGCAAAGACCAGCACTTCTGGAACAATGTGCTCTGGACAGATGAGTCAAAGGTAGAGCTATTTGGCCACAGTAACAGAATACATGTTTGGCGAAATCCAAAGACAGCATTTGACCACAAGAAGACCACAAGACACACAAGACCACAAGACAGCATTTGACCACAGCCTGATACCAACTGTAAAGCATGGTGGTGGAAATATTATGGTTTGGAGCAGTTTTGCTGCATCAGGGCCTGGGCAGCTCACCATCATAGAATTCACTATTAATTCTTCATTGTACCAGAGGGTGCTTGAGGATAATGTGAGGCCATCTGTCGGAAACTTGAAGCTCAACCGAAGGTGGACCTTGCAACTTGACAATGACCCTAAACCTACCAGTAAATCCACCAAGGAATGGCTGAAAAGAAAGAAATGGAGGGTTCTGGAATGGCCAAGTCAAAGCCCGGATCTAAATCCCATCGAGATGTTGTGGGGGGATTTGAAACAAGCTGTGCATGCAATTGTGCATACTGTGCAACAATTTTTTGTTGAATAAATTATTGCAAAGTCAATTTTTCATTGTTTTTTTGTTCAATTAGATCACCTTTGTCTATAGATACTGTTTGAATGAAGATCAAATATTGATATATCCACATATGTTAAAAAGATTAAAAAATATATGATGTCAAAACAGTCTGCATCGCCGTCAGGTGATCGGACTATTGCATGCGAGTTCTTATACAGCATCATGATGGCATTAACTGTCTCCTGAGGTATCCCGAATGCTAGCAGTATCTCCTTCATCTTACCTCGATGGATGGAGTCGAAAGCTTTCGAGAAATCAATAAATAGGAAAACAGCAGGAAGATTTTGAGCTTTAACGCCTTCAAGAAGACGTCTAATAGTAAGGATTTGTCCGGAGGTCGATCTACTAGTACGAAAGCCATTTTGATTTTTTCGCAGAACTGGTTCTATACGCGGTCTGATTCTGTTTAATAACATCAGGTTGTATATTTTGGCCGCTATTGATGTTAGAGTGATTCCTCGATAGTTTTTTGTAAGCCCTCGGTCGCCATTTTTCTGGAAAGGCGATATACATCCTTCTGTCCATCTATCTATTGGATGTTGATGGGATCCAGCATTACACAAATTCATTAAAATCTCATCGAATTCGCCTAGTTTCCAAATCTCGGCTGGAATGTCACCGAGACCACAGGCTTTCTCGTTTTGAATGTTTTTAAGAGCTTTATGGAGTTCATCTATGGTGAAGGGACCTTTTTTGATGTCAAGTTCATCTAAAATCACAGGAGTTATGTGATTAGTCCCATTCTCGATGATATATTTTCGACTTTGTTGAGAGCTTTGCATGCGTGGGGACTAACAAGCATACCTACTCCACCAATAGATCCATTTACGCTATTTTTCCAGGCAGAAGAGGTCTTGATTTGTTTTTCCTTTCATCAGTCTTGACTTGTTTTTTGTATTTAGTGTAGTGTAAAGCTCAGTAGCTGATTTTTCGACTGCAACCTGAGCCTCATCAGCAGGACGCGCTCCTTGTTTGCCCGCGCGACGAGCGATGCGGGATGAATGTTTTAAAATTGTTCGTGTCATGTTTTGCTTTCGGGAGCTAGTATTTACACTCGCGGCCCGGGCAGGCTCGCCCTCAACTTGCCAGGCCGCAGCCAGGACGCTGGGCCACGCCCCCTCTCGCCTTTCCTGGGCAAACGCTCCGGGATAATATGTATATATATTGCTGCCCGATAAACGGGCTTTTCAGAGTGCCTGAGTGTTTGGTTTGATTAAAGCAACTCGGATGAATTCCAGCTTTTTGTCGCGTCCATTCTTCCGATCGACGTGGGAGCCCCAGCTCCTTCATTGGTGACCTACCGACATGGACACGGCAGTCGCCCTTAAACTGCCTACCTTCTGGGAGGCTCACGCGGCGGTTTGGTTCGCACAGGCAGATTCCCTGTTCGCCCTGTGAGGCATCACGGCCGACGACACCCGCTTCCACCATGTGGTAGCAGCGCTCGGTTCGGCCACCGCGGCCCGTGCCCTGAGCCTCCTCGAGAGCCCGCCAGCCGCTGACAAATACGGCGCGATTAAGAAGCTTCTCCTCGATGCTTTCGCCCTCCCATCGGCGGAACGCGCACGGCGCCTGCTCGACCTGCCCGAGCGCGGTGACACGCGCCCTTCCGAGTGAATGGACTACATGCTTTCACTGCTCGGCGAGCACTCACCGGCATTCCTGTTCCGGGAGCTGTTCCTCCGTCAGCTGCCTAACCCGGTATGCCTCGCCCTGGCAAGCACGATGATCACAGATCCCCGGGCCCTTGCCAGAGAAGCCGACAAGATCTCCGCCGCAGGACAGCGCATCGCAGCGGCGACATGGGACCCACCGCCGTCCGACGCAACACCCATGGCGCCCGAGCACCCGGCACGGTCGACGACCGAACTGCCGACGCAATTGGCGGCCGCTACACCGAGCCGACCACCTCCAGCACGACGACCGGGGCCTCCACCTGACCAAGCGTGGTGTTACTATCATGCCAGGTTCGGACAGAAGGCCCAGACATGCCGACCCCCGTGCACCTTCGGCAGGCCGGGAAACGGCCAGGCCGGCGTTCATTACCAGCCATGAGCGCCGGCCACACGGGCAACTTACTGTTCATCACGGATAAAGCGTCCGGACGGCGCTTCCTGTGCGACACCGGCGCCCAACTGAGCGTCATACCCGCCTCTGACCAGGACAGGCAATCCGCGGTTTGCGGCCCCTCCTTGGTTGCGGCCAACGGATCGACCATCCGCACCTTCGGCCCGCGCAACGTCACCCTCTGCTTCGGCGGCCAACGCTTTGCTTGGACGTTTGTAACCGCAAACGTGCCCATGGCTCTGCTAGGCGCCGACTTCCTCTGCGCACACGGACTGCTGGTGGACGTCCAACGACGTCGTTTAATCAACGCCGAAACCTTCAGCTCCCTGGTATGCACATTGAGCAGCTCCGCGCCGACCGAGCTGGCATGCGCCGTCCCGGCGGCGAACGAGTTTGCTCGCCTGCTCACGGAGTTCCCGGCCCTCACGCGGCCGACGTTTTCGGCCGTCACAGTACGGCATGGGATCGAGCACCACATACCAACCACGGGCCCGCCGGTCTACGCCAGGGCCCGCCGCCTCGACCCAGCCAAGCTCGCCGTGGCGAAGGCCGAATTTGACGCGTTGGAGCACCTCGGCATCGTGCGGCGCTCCGATAGCGCGTGGGCCTCGCCACTGCACATCGTGCCAAAGCCGGGGGGTGGATGGCGCCCGTGTGGTGACTACCGCCGTCTCAATGACGCTACCACCCCCGACAGGTACCCGATCCCGCATATCCAAGACTTCTCCACCCGTCTGGCGGGACGGGTCATTTTTTCGAAAATTGATCTCATACGGGGATATCACCAGGTACCTGTCAGGGCGGCCGACGTCCCTAAAACGGCAGTCATCACGCCGTTCGGCTTATTCGAATTCTTGCGGATGCCGTTTGGTCTCAAGAACGCGGCTCAGGCATTCCAGCGCTTGATGGACGGCGTGCTGCGTGACCTGCCGTTCCTTTTCGTTTACCTGGACGACATCCTCGTCGCCAGCACGTCCCGGGCCGAGCACCTCCTCCACCTCCGAACACTGTTCGGGCGCCTCAGCGAGCACGGCCTCATCGTCAACCCGGCCAAATGCCACTTCGGCACGACGGCCGTTGATTTTTTGGGCCACCACATCACCAAGAACGGGGCCGTGCCGCTGCCAACCAAGGTCGAGGCCATCACCACGTTCCCGCATCCCCGCACCATAAAGGCCCTGCAGGAATTCCTGGGAATGGTGAATTTTTATCACCGCTTCGTGCCCCGCGCTGCTCAACTCATGCGGCCCCTCTACGAAGCCCTCTGGGGCAAGCCGGCCAAGCACGACATCGCCTGGTCCACAGCAATGGATGCGGCCTTCCAAAGCTCAAAGCGGGCCCTCGCCGACGCAGCACTGCTCGCTCACCCGGTGCTCAACGCTCCCATCGCCCTCACCACGGATGCCTCCGACTACGCGGTGGGCGCCGTACATGAGCAATGGGTGAACGGGGTTTGGCAGCCACTCGCTTTTTTCAGCCGGCAGCTCCGGCCGAACAAGCTCAAATACAGCCGACGTGGCGCAGGCAGTAAAGACACTTAAACTTACCGCGTTGTCCGCTTCCTTGTTATTGTACAAGTAAGCGCGCGTAGCACCGCGCTTCAGTGTCATGTTTTGCTTTCGGGAGCTAGTATTTACACTCGCTGTCGCCAGTCCATACGAGTGTGAGCAGTACCTTATTTCAGGGCATTTGTGCCTCACAGAAACAATCAGCAGTGACTGTTCGTATCGCCTTGCCACTAAGTGGAATGAACCAAGACTGTTCGAATTTGCTTCATCCACCATCCAACATCCAGCCTCCCAATGTCTTCGCCGTGACCCTGGTTCGGGTGGCATCCGGGTACGATGCCTTGCCAAAGGGCAACCCGTGTTTGGTCGGGGACTGCTTATTGTGTATTCGCAGCTAACCTCCATATCTGGAGGCCGTTTCACTATCCGCCACCTGCGACCCCGTGGATGGGAGTTTGCTCTCCACACCACACACACAGACACACACACACACACACACACACACACACACACACACACACACACACACACACACACACGAATACACATATACACATATACACATACACATACACATCCACAAACACAAACACACACCACATGCCACACGACACACACACATACCACACACACACACACACACACACACACCACACCACACACACACACACCACACACCACACCACACATATATTGTGTACACATTTGACATCACACAGACCACCACACACACAGACCACCACACACACAGACCACCACACACACAGACCACCACACACAACTGTTGGCTCTGATAGCTCCACCAACAGCACAAATGTACACCCACAAGTACTGACAGTGCCTGGCCTATCCAGCTTCGGGGATGGGACCATTCGCAAGATCTTCAGGAGGGGTAAAGGTAAAAACAGGTGCGGGTATAGCGGGAACGGGGAAAGAAAAGAAACAAAGGTTGGAAGATCTGTGACTGTTCGCGGACCCGATGCAAAGAGCAAAAAGTTAAAGCTTTATTAACTAAACGCGGACCTCGAAGGAAACACCGTCCAGATGCTCCATCCTCCTGCTGTGTTTTTCTTTTGAACTTTTCCCGCTGCTGGTCGAGTCAGGTAACCACGCAGGTGCGGAATTAATTGATATGATTTTCCCTGAAACCTCCAGCGAGTAATCCTCGAACGATCTCTTGTTATTATCTTCCAGGAATTTCAAAAATAACATTTACCTGAGGGAGAGGCCGAGCTGAGTGAGCATTTCGCGCGTCATCCGCAGGAGCTTCGAGTACTGACCGCGAACAAAAGGGGATTTCTTGTGTTTTAAAGAAGTAAAGTCATCTTGCTTGTTTTTAATAATATTTCATTGAAGGAAACATGCACATTTGCTCTTTGAGAAAAGTTTCACTTTCACCCCTGAGCGTTTGTCTCCACTTCCGTCTTTTGGTGTTGCCTAGCAACGGTGTTCTCGCCTGAGGGAAATCGCATGAAGGATTGAGGTAAGAAGGAATGAGGGAGAGGAGTGAAGGATGAATGAAGGTTAGCAGAGGCGGTGCGTTTCATTAGCAAGCAGCTTGCTATCGGTGATAAGCGATGTCGAGCAGTCCGTTCCGTTTCGTTGGAGTGCTTGATTGAGCGCAAAGGCACAAAACAGATGACGCACAGTCCGATGGTCATGGCACGTGATGCAGGCAGGTGACGGCGATAAAGGACGACAAGGACGTCACAGGCCGGCAGGTTGATAATATGGCTGGCAGGTCGCTGATGCAGGTAGGGGCTGGCGAGGAGGCCAGACAGCCGGCTTAGCCTTAATCTGTCATAACCCAATCTATCCATTCTCCCACCTAGTCTGGGCCCCCAAACCTATATTAACCCCTGGTTCTCCACTTCCACTCGACGAATGTACAAGTTTTATTCATATTATAACAGGAAATGGTAAGAACTCGTCCCCTCTTCCACAATTCTGTCCTCTCTCCACCCAAACCTGTATATGAAATATTCAAACGACACCTTTTCACGGCCAGGTACGCACAGTGGTGAGAAAAAGTTTGTAAAACAAAATAACAGCATGGTGTGGATCTGTGCTCGCACGACAAAGCCGGACAAAATGGACGACACCAGGAACGAAGTTTCACTGAGCTATTTATTCTAGCACACCTCGAAAGAACTCAAAAGCACTGACTAGCCCGTTAACACGGGCGGCAATTTATATCAAAAGTTCACCACACAAAAGCCACGCCTCTCAGGCGGGGCGTGGTATGCAAATAAGTCAGCCACGCCTCTCAACAGGGCGTGGTATGCAAATCGAGAGTCCGCCCGGGCAAGGCAAGTCCGGACACTTCTGGGCGAGTACAGGCAAGTAACCGCCCGCCGGTTACGTCATCGGCCGGTGCAAGGTGATTGTGTCATGCTTCCGGTAACCGCAACATGCGCCCCCCCAGAATTAACTTGCACCGGGACAGTCAGTTTGAGGGGGGTCTTGATGACCCGGGCCGAAACGACCCCTGGCGATTCGTGTAGGGGTGGAAGGTGGCGTGGCGGTGGATGGTCGGGCAGGGGGCTTGGTTGACGGGGGACGGCCCCGTCGTCGTGGAGGAAGGGCCAACCGTGGAGGCTGGTCGAGGTCCAAATGGGCCGGCTTGAGGCGGTCCACGGAGATGCGGTCCGGTTTGCCACCGATGTCAATGATGAACGACTTGTCGTCCCTCTTCAGGACCCGGAAAGGTCCATCATACGGCGGCCGGAGCGGTCCCCGGTGTGCGTCGTTCCGGATAAAAACGTACTCCGCAGTGCGAAGTGCTGGGGGGAGGTGGGGTTGGGGGCAGCCGTGGTGGGACGTGGGCATGGGGGCAAATCTCCTGGCGGCCTCCTGGAGGACTGAGCATTGGCGAGCCGCGGACCAGGGGCCGGTGGCATCAGGGATGAACTCGCCCGGCACGCGCAGTGGCTGGCCGTAGACCAGCTCGGCGGTGGAAGCCTGGAGGTCCTCCGTAGGGGCCGTTCGGAGGCCCATTAGGACCCACGGGAGCCTGTCGGCCCAACCGTCATCCTGGAGGCTGGTCCTGAGAGTGGCCTTCATCGAGCGGTGGAACCGCTCGCACAAGCCGTTGGCTTGAGGGTGGTCAGCCGTGGTGCGGTATAGCTTGACCCCCAAGGCCTGGGCGACCGCGCCCCAAAGCTCGGAGGTGAATTGCGGGCCTCTGTCGGAGGAGATGTCCGAGGGGGTGCCGAAACGGGCAATCCAGGTGCCAATGAAGGCCTGCGCCACGTCGGCGGATGTTGTTGATGCCAGCGGGACGGCCTCCGGCCACCTGGTGGTCCTGTCCACCATCGTGAGGAGGTGGGTGAAGCCCCGCGAGGAGGGAAGTGGTCCCACCAGGTCCACATTGACGTGGTCGAACCGCCGCGCGGGCACGTCGAATGGTGTCAACGGCGCCTGGGTGTGCCGGTGGACCTTCGCGCGCTGGCAGGCGACACAGGCGTTGGCCCAGTCTTGGACGTCCTTAGGGAGCCCGTGACAAACGAACTTTGCTGCCATGAGCTTCTGCGACGCTTTCCGGCCTGGGTGGGAAAGGACGTGAAGGGCGTCAAATATGTGCCGCTGCCATCCGGTGGGCACGATGGGGCGAGGTTGGCCCAGGGAAACGTTGCACAGGAGAACTGTGCCTGTGTCCTCGAACGTCATTTAAAAACACCTCATCACCAAGTAATTCAAAACACCTCACCACCACATCATTTAAAAACACCTCACCACCAAGTAATTCAAAACACCTCACCACCACATCATTTAAAAACACCTCACCACCAAGTAATTCAAAACACCTCACCACCACGTAATTCAAAACACCTCATTACCAACTAATTCAAAACACCTCACCACCACATAATTAAAAACACCTCCCCACCACGTAATTATAAATACCTCACCCCCACGTAATTCAAAACACCTCACCACCAAGTGATTTTAAAGCACCTCGCCACCATTTGATTTAAAAACACATCACCACCACGTCATTTAAAAACACCTCACCACCATATAATTCAAAATACCTCACCACCACGTGATTCAAAACCACCACAACCTTATCAAAAACACTTCACAACCACGGAAACAAAAGTTTGAGGGAGTCGTTAAGTGACAACACAGACACTGCCCAGATGTGTAGATATATAGATAAATGACTGTACCCGAGTTGCCGTTTTGTCATGGTTTAAACCAATCATAATTCAAACAATTATTTTGCACGAATGTATTTGTAATATACGTGATATCACATTTTATAAACTGAAGTTGAAAAAAAAAATTCCGAAAAAAGAAATAATTGGCTTCTTTTTATTTTAAAGAATACCCTTGGGACATACCGACGTGAGAGATATGTGCATACCAGAAGTTTGGTACGATTTCACAAAAGTTTGAGAAAGTAGTTCAGTGACAACACAGGACAGACACTGCACAGATATATATATCTGTGAAGGAAAGGCTGTGAAGGAAAGGTGCAGACTGGAAGTTTGGAACGATTACACCTCACCACCACGTAATTCAAAACACCTCACCACCACGAAATTCAAAACATCTCACAGCCATAAAACACGTAATAAAAACACCTCACAGCCATAAAACACGTAATAAAAACACCTCACAGCCATAAAACACGTAATAAAAACACCTCACAGCCATAAAACACGTAATAAAAACACCTCACAGCCATAAAACACGTAATAAAAACACCTCACAGCCATAAAACACGTAATAAAAACACCTCACCACCACAAAATTAAAAACACCTCACAGCCACGAAATTAAAAACACCTCACCACCACAAAATTCAAAACACCTCACAGCCATAAAACACGTAATAAAAACACCTCACAGCCATAAAACACGTAATAAAAACACCTCACCACCACGGAATTAAAAACACCTCACAGCCATAAAACACGTAATAAAAACACCTCACAGCCATAAAAAAAAGTTATAAAAACACGTCACAGCCATAAAACACGTAATAAAAACACCTCACCACCACGAAATTAAAAACACCTCACAGCCATAAAACACGCAATAACAACACCTCACCACCACAAAATTTAAAACACCTCACAGCCATAAAACACGCAATAAAAACACCTCACAGCCATAAAACACGTAATAAAAACACCTCATGCCATAAAACACAATAAAAACACCTCACAGCCATAAAACACGAAATAAAAACACCTCACAGCCATAAAACACGTAATAAAAACACCTCACAGCCATAAAACACGTAATAAAAACACCTCATAGCTATAAAACACATAATAAAAACACCTCACAGTCACAAAACACGTAATAGAAACACCTCACAGCCACGAAATTGAAAACACCTCACAGCCATAAAACACGTAATAAAAACACCTCACCACCATGAAATTAAAAACACCTCACAGCCATAAAACACGTAATAAAAACACCTCACCACCACGAAATTGAAAACACCTCACAGCCATAAAACACGTAATAAAAACACCTCACCACCACGAAATTAAAAACACCTCACCACCACAAAATTAAAAACACCTCACAGCCATAAATCACGTAATAAAAACACCTCACCACCACAAAATTAAAAACACCTCACCACCACGAAATTAAAAACACCTCACCACCACAAAATTTAGAACACCTCACCACCACGAAATTGAAAACACATCACCACCAGGAAATTAAAAACACCTCACAGCCACAAAACACGTAATAAAAACACCTCACAGCCACGAAATTGAAAACACCTCACCACCACGAAATTAAAAACACCTCACAGCCATAACACGTAATAAAGACACCTCACCACCACGAAATTAAAATCACCTCACAGCCATAAAACACGGAATAAAAACACCTCACAGCCATAAAACACGTAATAAAAACACCTCATAGCCATAAAACACATCATAAAAACACCTCACAGTCACAAAACACATAATAAAAACACCTCACAGCCACGAAATTGAAAACACCTCACCACCATGAAATTTTAAAAACCTCACAGCCATAAAACACATATTAAAACACCCCATAGCCATAAAACACGTATTAAAAACACTTCACCACCACGGAATTAAAAACACCTCACAGCCATAAAACACGTAATAAAAACACCTCACAGCCATAAAAAAAAGTTATAAAAACATGTCACAGCCATAAAACACGTAATAAAAACACCTCACCACCACGAAATTAAAAACACCTCACAGCCATAAAACACGCAATAACAACACCTCACCACCACAAAATTAAAAACACCTCACAGCCATAAAACACGCAATAAAAACACCTCACAGCCATAAAACACGTAATAAAAACACCTCATGTCATAAAACACAATAAAAACACCTCACAGCCATAAAACACGAAATAAAAACACCTCACAGCCATAAAACACGTAATAAAAACACCTCACAGCCATAAAACACGTAATAAAAACACCTCATAGCTATAAAACACATAATAAAAACACCTCACAGTCACAAAACACGTAATAGAAACACCTCACAGCCACGAAATTGAAAACACCTCACCACCATGAAATTAAAAACACCTCACAGCCATAAAACACGTAATAAAAACACCTCACCACCACGAAATTGAAAACACCTCACAGCCATAAAACACGTAATAAAAACACCTCACCACCACGAAATTAAAAACACCTCACCACCACAAAATTAAAAACACCTCACAGCCATAAATCACGTAATAAAAACACCTCACCACCACAAAATTAAAAACACCTCACCACCACGAAATTAAAAACACCTCACCACCACAAAATTTAGAACACCTCACCACCACGAAATTGAAAACACATCACCACCAGGAAATTAAAAACACCTCACAGCCACAAAACACGTAATAAAAACACCTCACAGCCACGAAATTGAAAACACCTCACCACCACGAAATTAAAAACACCTCACAGCCATAACACGTAATAAAGACACCTCACCACCACGAAATTAAAAACACCTCACAGCCATAAAACACGGAATAAAAACACCTCACAGCCATAAAACACGTAATAAAAACACCTCATAGCCATAAAACACATCATAAAAACACCTCACAGTCACAAAACACATAATAAAAACACCTCACAGCCACGAAATTGAAAACACCTCACCACCATGAAATTTTAAAAACCTCACAGCCATAAAACACGTATTAAAACACCCCATAGCCATAAAACACGTATTAAAAACACTTCACCACCACGTAATAAAAACACCTCACCACCACGAAATTTTAAAAACCTCACAGCCATAAAACACGTAATAAAAACACCTCACCACCACGAAATTAAAAACACCTCACAGCCATAAAACAAGTAATAAAAGCACCTCACACCATAAAACACGTAATAAAAACACCTCACAGCCACGAAATTGAAAACACCTCACCACCACAAAATTAAAAACACCTCACATCCATAAAACACGTAATAAAAACAACTCACCATCACGAAATTTAAAAAACCTCACAGCCATAAAACACGTAATAAAAACACCTCACCACCATGAAATTAAAAACACCTCACAGCCATAAAACACGTAATAAAAACACCTCACAGCCATAAAACACGTAATAAAAACACATGACAGCCATAAAACATGTAATAAAAACACCTCACAGCCATAAAACACATAATAAAAACACCTCACAGCCACAAAATTAAAACACCTCACAGCCACAAAACACGTAATAAAAACACCTCACCACTACGAAATTAAAAACACCTCACAGCCACGAAATTGAAAACATCTCACCACCCCGAAATTAAAAACACCTCACAGCCATAAAACACGTAATAAAAACACCTCACAGCCACGAAATTAAAAACACCTCACAGCCACGAAATTAAAAACACCTCACAGCCATAAAACACGTAATAAAAACACCTCACCACCACAAAATTAAAAACACCTCACAGCCACGAAATTAAAAACACCTCACCACCACAAAATTCAAAACACCTCACAGCCATAAAACACGTAATAAAAACACCTCACAGCCATAAAACACGTAATAAAAACACCTCACCACCACGGAATTAAAAACACCTCACAGCCATAAAACACGTAATAAAAACACCTCACAGCCATAAAAAAAAAGTTATAAAATCACGTCACAGCCATAAAACACGTAATAAAAACACCTCACCACCACGAAATTAAAAACACCTCACAGCCATAAAACACGCAAAAACAACACCTCACCACCACAAAATTAAAAACACCTCACAGCCATAAAACACGCAACAAAAACACCTCACAGCCATAAAACACGTAATAAAAACACCTCATGCCATAAAACACAATAAAAACACCTCACAGCCATAAAACACGAAATAAAAACACCTCACAGCCATAAAACCCGTAATAAAAACACCTCACAGCCATAAAACACGTAATAAAAACACCTCATAGCTATAAAACACATAATAAAAACACCTCACAGTCACAAAACACGTAATAGAAACACCTCACAGCCACGAAATTGAAAACACCTCACCACCATGAAATTAAAAACACCTCACAGCCATAAAACACGTAATAAAAACACCTCACCACCACGAAATTGAAAACACCTCACAGCCATAAAACACGTAATAAAAACACCTCACCACCATGAAATTAAAAACACCTCACCACCACAAAATTAAAAACACCTCACAGCCATAAATCACGTAATAAAAACACCTCACCGCCACAAAATTAAAAACACCTCACCACCACGAAATTAAAAACACCTCACCACCACAAAATTAAAAACACCTCACCACCACGAAATTGAAAACACCTCACCACCAGGAAATTAAAAACACCTCACAGCCACAAAACACGTAATAAAAACACCTCACAGCCACGAAATTGAAAACACCTCACCACCACGAAATTAAAAACACCTCACAGCCATAACACGTAATAAAGACACCTCACCACCACGAAATTAAAAACACCTCACAGCCATAAAACACGGAATAAAAACACCTCACAGCCATAAAACACGTAATAAAAACACCTCATAGCCATAAAACACATCATAAAAACACCTCACAGTCACAAAACACCTAATAAAAACACCTCACAGCCACGAAATTGAAAACACCTCACCACCATGAAATTTAAAAAACCTCACAGCCATAAAACACGTATTAAAACACCTCATAGCCATAAAACACGTATTAAAAACACTTCACCACCACGTAATAAAAACACCTCACCACCACGAAATTAAAAAAACCTCACAGCCATAAAACACGTAATAAAAACACCTCACCACCACGAAATTAAAAACACCTCACAGCCATAAAACAAGTAATAAAAGCACCTCACACCATAAAACACGTAATAAAAACACCTCACCACCACGTAATAAAAACACCTCACAGCCACGAAATTGAAAACACCTCACCACCACAAAATTAAAAACACCTCACATCCATAAAACACGTAATAAAAACAACTCACCATCACGAAATTTAAAAAACCTCACAGCCATAAAACACGTAATAAAAACACCTCACCACCACGAAATTAAAAACACCTCACAGCCATAAAACACGTAATAAAAACACCTCATGCCATAAAACACAATAAAAACACCTCACAGCCATAAAACACGAAATAAAAACACCTCACAGCCATAAAACACGTAATAAAAACACCTCACAGCCATAAAACACGTAATAAAAACACCTCATAGCTATAAAACACATAATAAAAACACCTCACAGTCACAAAACACGTAATAAAAACACCTCACAGCCACTAAATTGAAAACACCTCACCACCATGAAATTAAAAACACCTCACAGCCATAAAACACGTAATAAAAACACCTCACCACCACGAAATTGAAAACAGCTCACAGCCATAAAACACTTAATAAAAACACCTCACCACCACAAAATTAAAAACACCTCACAGCCATAAATCATGTAATAAAAACACCTCACCACCACAAAATTAAAAACACCTCACCACCACGAAATTAAAAACACCTCACCACCACAAAATTAAAAATACCTCACCACCACGAAATTGAAAACACCTCACCACCAGGAAATTAAAAACACCTCACAGCCACAAAACACGTAATAAAAACACCTCACAGTCACAAAACACGTAATAGAAAACACCTCACCACCACGAAATTAAAAACACCTCACAGCCATAACACATAATAAAAACACCTCACCACCACGAAATTAAAAACACCTCACAGCCATAAAACACGGAATAAAAACACCTCACAGCCATAAAACACGTAATAAAAACACCTCATAGCCATAAAACACATCATAAAAACACCTCACAGTCACAAAACACGTAATAAAAACACCTCACAGCCACGAAATTGAAAACACCTCACCACCATGAAATTAAAAAAACCTCACAGCCATAAAACACGTATTAAAACACCTCATAGCCATAAAACACGTATTAAAAACACTTCACCACCACGTAATAAAAACACCTCACCACCACGAAATTTAAAAAACCTCACAGCCATAAAACACGTAATAAAAACACCTCACCACCACGAAATTAAAAACACCTCACAGCCATAAAACAAGTAATAAAAGCACCTCACACCATAAAACACGTAATAAAAACACCTCACCAACACGTAATAAAAACACCTCACAGCCACGAAATTGAAAACACCTCACCACCACAAAATTAAAAACACCTCACATCCATAAAACACGTAATAAAAACACCTCACCATTGTGGAAGTGTAACTCAGCGTAACTTATTAATTGGCACTGGTAACTTATTAATTAACCTGGTAACAAAGCAGATATATTTTGCATGCAAACTCTGTGAAAGACGAGTTTGTAAATGAGTCAGGAATGCGCCCGAACATGATAATCTTTTGTCCACCTGGTCACAGCCCCTGGCTGAAGCACCCCCCTATCGTTTGGTAAACGGAACTCACAACAGGAGGGGAGCGAGCTGATACCAGGACTTGGTACATGCATGACCTCGGGGCACCAGCGGAGAGGGGATTAAAATCCAGTTTGTCCATATAAACGGGAGCAAACGTGGAATCGAGAGAAGCTGCTGCGAGGAGCTCTGACCAACGGGAGTGTCGGAGGAACATCAGCCGAACGAGAAGGACATTGGAAAAGAGTTAACCTGATCCATTATATTATGCGGTATTATTTGGTAAATGGAATGAAGTGAATAACCAGTTAATAAACCAGACCTTTTGTAAACCTGTGTCCGGTCATTGGAGTCCTGTGAGTCTCTCAGCTACGAATTCTCCAACAATCTGGAGGCACCGCTGGAATTTCGAGTGGACGTCGTCAAGGGTCAAGGTGAGCATGACCTCTTGGGGATCTGTCCATTATGAAATATGAATTCTGAAGATGGAGGATTTGGTGTGTGGGACTGGCGATTGTCCATAGGAAATACAAGGATGAAACGTGTTAAACGACTGTCGCAATTTATTCGTGTTTTTTTTTCTCTAAATGATTTCTGTAAATACGTATTTTTGCGCTGGTCATTAAGGGTCTTACTGTGACCTGCGAGCAAACGGAGCAAGCGTGCACCTTGCGACCGTTTGCTTCCAGGACGTGTAAGGCCGGTACACTCGTTTACCCACCCGTACACGTATAAAGTACTTCTTTTTTTTTTTTGCACTTGTTCAAAGCACTCGACTTGCTCGGCGCTCGGCGAGCGACAGGGAACCGGGAAAGGGAATTATATTTATATATATATATATTTCCAATATGGTATTGCGACAAAAAGGCTCATATCTTTGGAAACGACTGGTCGGATTTAGACAAATTAAAACTCGTTCGATCAACAAATAAATTCATGACAGACAATCCCACCTAATGCCGGTCCAGAATTACTATGAAAGATGGCGATTGGATAAAAATTGCATACCAACACTCCCTCACTGTCCCTCATTGTCCCTCATGTCCATTCCGGCACCCTGTCTCTTGCTCCCGTTTTTTTTTCCCTCCCTTTACTTCCCATTGGCGGACGTTTTGCGAGAAGCAAAGCGTTTTGCAGGACGCTTCTAGGAAACAAAACCAGTGTTGTTTTTTTTTGACGAAATTTGCCAGATAAATAGCATGGGTGAAACAAAACCAGTGCTGTTGTTTTTTTTGACGAAATTTGCCAGATAAATAGCATGGGTGAAACAAAACCAGTGCTGTTGTTTTTTGACGAAATTTGCCAGATAAATAGCATGGGTGAAACAAAACCAGTGCTGTTGTTTTTTTTGACGAAATTTGCCAGATAAATAGCATGGGTGAAACAAAACCAGTGCTGTTGTTTTTTTTGACGAAATTTGCCAGATAAATAGCATGGGTGAAACAAAACCAGTGCTGTTGTTTTTTTTTGACGAAATTTGCCAGATAAATAGCATGGGTGAAACAAAACCAGTGCTGTAGTTTTTTTTTGACGAAATTTGCCAGATAAATAGCATGGGTGAAACAAAACCAGTGCTGTTGTTTTTTTTGACGAAATTTGCCAGATAACTAGCATGGGTGAAACAAAACCAGTGCTGTTGTTTTTTGACGAAATTTGCCAGATAAATAGCATGGGTGAAACAAAACCAGTGCTGTTGTTTTTTTTTGACGAAATTTGCCAGATAAATAGCATGGGTGAAACAAAACCAGTGCTGTTGTTTTTTTTGACGAAATTTGCCAGATAAATAGCATGGGTGAAACAAAACCAGTGCTGTTGTTTTTTTTGACGAAATTTGCCAGATAAATAGCATGGGTGAAACAAAACCAGTGCTGTTGTTTTTTTGACGAAATTTGCCAGATAAATAGCATGGGTGACACGGAACCAGTGCTGTTGTTTTTTTAACGAAAAATAATTCTGTATTATTTAGTTAACCAGTTTGTGTGAAACCCCAACCTAAATATAAAAATTGATCTGCTTGGTGTTAGTTTAAGGGCTGTTCCAAATTTATCCTGATTATGAGAGATAATTACAGGAAATGGTGTTTGTGAGTAACAACCACCCTCTGGTCGAGGCTCATAGAAGGGGTGATGCTTACTGATTCGGCACGCTTACAATAGGTGTTAATGGTGGGATGTCAGAGGGTTTGGTGTGGGTTAATGTTCACACTGTTTTGGAAAATAATGCTCGATGCAACATGATCCTAAAAAAAAGAACCCAGCCCTACATCGAAAGATCAGGAAGGGAAGGAATGGAAAATCTGTCAAGGTTTGAAATTAATCGGACAAGTGGGTCCCAAGGTATGGTCACCGTACTCGCAAGCCGTTCGCTTTGGCTCTGCGAATGGACCAAACCATTTGATGTAAATAGGAGGGGGGTTCTGTGGTCGTTACTGCCACGTGGTTTCAAAGTTTTTGTTGTTGCTTGCATGCATGTTTTTTTTGCAAGCACGTACGGGCAAGCACGTACGTGCGGGCACGCCCTAGTATATATAAATAGAGGTAATATTGAGATATGGAATTAATTGCTTTCAACAATGCAAAGGGTGACAAGATATGGGATTTTAATGGGATTTTAATGGGATTGCATTGTGATTCATTGGGATTATCCATTGGGATAATCCACAACGTTTCACTTTCGTTGTTGCAACGTTTTGCTCCAACGTTTTGTGAACATTTAAATGTTGGGTTTTGCTGACGTTTCCACAACGTCGCCACAACGTTTCACTTTCGTTGTTGCAACGTTTTGCTCCAACGTTTTGTGAACATTTAAATGTTGGGTTTTGCTGACGTTTCCACAACGTCGCCACAACGTTTCACTTTCGTTGTTGCAACGTTTTGCTCCAACGTTTTGTGAACATTTAAATGTTGGGTTTTGCTGACGTTTCCACAACGTCGCCACAACGTTTCACTTTCGTTGTTGCAACGTTTTGCTCCAACGTTTTGGGAACATTTAAATGTTGGGTTTTGCTGACGTTTCCACAACGTCGCCACAACGTTTCACTTTCGTTGTTGCAACGTTTTGCTCCAACGTTTTGTGAACATTTAAATGTTGGGTTTTGCTGACGTTTCCACAACGTCGCCACAACGTTTCACTTTCGTTGTTGCAACGTTTTGCTCCAACGTTTTGTGAACATTTAAATGTTGGGTTTTGCTGACGTTTCCACAACGTCGCCACAACGTTTCACTTTCGTTGTTGCAACGTTTTGCTCCAACGTTTTGTGAACATTTAAATGTTGGGTTTTGCTGACGTTTCCACAACGTCGCTACAACGTTTCACTTTCGTTGTTGCAACGTTTTGCTCCAACGTTTTGGGGACACTCAAATGTTAAGTAAATTGGATAAGAATTCACGGGTTATTTAATTATTAGCGATTAAGGAAGTACTTATTTAATTAATTACATTTCGTATTAAATTACAGTAATTACATTACAGTAATTACCTGAGGTAATTACAGTAATTACAGTTCCGGTAATTACAGTAATTACAGTAATCATTACAGTAATTGCAGTAATCTTATTACAGTAATTACATTACATTAACTCAGGCACCTTTTGAGTAAGGAAGCTGATATTTGGACATGACACTGACCAAGTGATGTGGCTGTCAAGGAAAATATTGATTTATTGATTAATCATTTAATAAATTAACTCGTTGATTTATAAATGACTTATTTAATTAAAAGTCCTCAGAAATACATCTTCGGATGAAATACTTACAGATTGGTTATGCTATGAGCCAATTGATTAAGGAAAATATTTTGTGATGGCCATATTGGCAATTTCGTGGCCATATTCGTGGCAACTCAGTTAGTGCCACTGCACCTTTAAAATGCATCCCTGCGTTCATTTTTCGATCGATTGAGTTGAAATTTTGAACAATCGGATCTGGACTGTCGCTGATAACGACTCTAGCACGCACTCGTCCAATCAGGATGGAGCGGTATGGTCCCCGGATTATCACTGCTCGCAGTTTTAATTAATTTTACTTTTTCTCTTGGTCATATAATTTTGAAGACATGCATGTCATGATAGAGGAAATGTTTGTTCTGTTAAACGGAATAAATGTTGTTTATTTGTGTGGGTGTATTTTTGTGTATTTGGATATATTTTCACGACTAATTCCAGTTATCGTCCTGCAAAATGTCTGCTCGTTCTTTTTCCTTTGAGTCGTAAATTCCTGTTGAACTCTCATTAAAATGCGGAATTGAGTACGCTGTGTGATGATGGAGATCCTTGATGACGAATCAGGAATAGTGAATGAGCAAACAAATATCACGGATGGTACACCAGATAGGGAAAATGTAGATGAAACCCCTTTTGCTCAGGTGCTGTGTAGCGCTGCACAAAGATCCATATGAGCGGGGCCTGGGTGCTGTGTAATTAGTACACAAAGAACCAATTACTAGGGTGCTGAATAAACACAAAGATCCATTTTTGGAGCTGGTTCTCCCGGTGCTGTGATTTATTCAAAGAACCAAATCTTGTAAGAATTAAGATATGATTTGTCGACATTATAAATACTTTAATATATGTAACGATTTTTGTAACGATCATCCTGCAAAAGGTCTGCTCGTTCTTTTTCCTTTGAGTCGTAAATTCCTGTTGAATTCTCATTAAAATGCGGAATTAAGTACGCTGTGTGATGATGGAGATCCTTGATGACGAATCAGGAATAGTGAATGAGCAAACAAATATCACGGATGCTGCAGCTAGAGCAGTGGAAGCGATTTTTGAATTGTTCAATGATTATTCGATATTGTTATGACTTATTGTCAATAGGTATACTAAGTGGCCATGAGGTAGCCTGTTGCTATGTACAGTTTTATTCTATTGTTGATTATACCACATAGCTGTGGTGATAAAGGAAATGTTCGTTTAAATAGATGATTATGATAGGACCATGACTATAAAATCATGATGATTATTATGAATGATATCATAGGGTTCAAATGCAGAATGCTGCATGAACTTGGGAAAGAACTTTCAAGCCCTATGGGATAAATTGGGTGGTACAAGCGATGGAGTTTCAAAATTTAGCATGATTGAAGGAATTTTACAGTCTTATTTCAGGAGTTTTACGAAATTTATATTGCCAAGAGATTTTGGATACTATTAAAAGAAAAAATGATGAGATATTTTTCCCAATGAACTTTAATATCTGCCATTCATTTTGGCTGTCTCACGAATGAAGGATGAGTTGCCTTTAGTGGTTGCAAAGAAAATTTGTGGAGACCAGGCAAAATGGGGAAATATGTCAGATATGACCCTAGGACAGGACGGTGATTCATCAATTGACATGAGGTACGAACCCGAGGTGACGACCGATGAAATTCGATCTCAGTCAATGGATGGACCTGTCCTGACATCATTGGGGAAAGGGCTTATGCAAGGAGTCATCCAAAATGATGAATTTGATTTATTGATGAATATTGATGAATTAATTGAAATTGAAAAATTGATTGAATTATTAATTGATTGAATCTAATTGATTGAATTATTAATTGATTGAATCTAATTGATTGAATTTAATTGAATAAATTTAACTGAATAAATTTAACTGAATAAATTGAACTGAATAAATTGAATTGAATATATTGATTGTTTGATTGATGAAAATGCGGTCTCAAGAAAGAAGCTTTGATATCTTTGCGAGATATTAACAATGTGGAGACAACCTGGGAAAATTGAGCAAGGTGGTGAGTTTATATACAGATATATATGTGCGGTTACCATTGTGTGATTTCCCCGTCAACAGAGCGGACACCTGAGGATTCACCCATTTCATACTGACCCTCCGGCTCATCTGCAAATACTGATCTGTGAGATTGGATTGTGCAAAGCCACAGCTGAGGGAGATTTTCTGGAAATCACCGTGTGAACAGGTGGAGAGATCCTTCCTGGAGGTACGAGTGAAGCTTTAGAGGAACCTGGAACAAGCTACAACGCATCCAACGTTACTTTGATAAAAGGTGGAACAAACTCCAGTAGATTTTATTTATAGGACATATAGTACAGGTGTGTACAGGTGCATTCCAAAGCGCAGATCCTAGTAATCTACCTGGTACATTGAAGGAATATTGAGTGGTATTCACATACAGGCAAAATGGGAAATGGAGTCTGCAAGGGCAAACAAGGTCAGCTAGACTTGTCCCAAAGAGGCGCTTGCGTCAACCACATGTATCAGCAATATGGTCCACATTCACTTAAAGATTTGGAATCTTGGCATGAATGGACAAAAGGGAGAAAGAAGGAATTCCCCAAGGATGGCACGTTTGACAGGAACACATTGGAAACACTCAGAGAAGAATTAGAAGCAAGAGACAGACAGAAGTTGAAGGTGGATTGGAAACCATTTTATTACTGGGACATCGAGTCTAGAGACAGGGAGACCAAAACGAAAATGGGGGGTGTGAAGAAAGAAATGAAGCAGATACAACATAGGTTGGAAAAGGTATCCACCCAAATGCCTCTTGAAGTTAGCAATGGAAAGCGATCCCAGTTCAGATTGTACCCAGACGCAAGGTCATATGAGATAAATGAAATAGAAGAGGAAACTCCTCCACCCTATCGGCGAAATAGTGTATATCAGCCACAGGAAGTACAGGTACCTGTACCTCTACCTGCCGAAGGGCCAGTACAGAGTGAAACGATTGGCTCTAGCCGACAGAAGACAGGTGAAAGCAGTGCCCCAGTTGAGGTGACTACCCCAGAGGGTGCAACTGGAGGACAGGAACCGACTCAAAGTGGGCAAGCAATACAACCAGCTGCAACAACTTCAACATACGGCCCATACCACCATACAAGGAGTAAGGGTTCTGTGATGAATGCCAATCTATCCAACGATCAATATGATCTGCCAATGAACATTCAAAACTTGACTCTCCCACAGGGAGGTTTTGAACAATGTGGCGTTATGAATTTCCCGCAACGGCAATTTCCAGGGGCAAATGAGGAACGCCCAGATTTGATGTATAGACCTTGGCAAATACACCAATTGAAGGCATTACAGAGCGATATGCCATCAATCAAAACAGATCCACTTCAATTCGCAGAAGAGCTACGATTGATTGTGGAAACGCAATTGCCGACTATAAGAGACATAGAAATACTCTTAAAGTGGGTAATTCCTAATACCACCACTTTGAAGACATTAATGAGTGAGGCAAACTGGGTACATGCAGTAAATGGAGAATTAGACATACCCACGGAGGCTAAAATGACACAGATAAATAAATTAATAGAGGCCATACAAAAATTGCCGCCCGTGACTGATTGGAATAAAGTGGTTACGTGCAAACAGAAAACAGGAGAGGATGCTAGTGATTATTTAGACAGATTGCGAGATGTTTTTCGACTATATTCGGGAATAGACCGGGCACAAATCGACAATGCCCTAAAACCCCTTTTTATTAATGGTCTGTTGCCGAAATTGAAGAGTGAAGTGGAAAGACAGTGTATTGCTTGGGAAGGCAAGCCGATGCAAGAAATATTGAATTATGCTTTGCATCATCAGCGAATTCAGGCCAGGAACAGTGCTATAAATGCCGAAAAATTGATGCAACTACAGACACAAGCCCTGATGACTACGAACCAACGCAATAGGTTTTCTATGCAACAACGTAACAATGCAACAGACAACAACTATGAATCAGGAGATAACCAGAGGTCAGAATGGCAACCCAAAGACCCAGACATGCAGCCCAGAAAGACAAGTCAACAAGTGGACAGAGCAGGTAACGACAGAAGCCGGTGCTTCAACTGTGAAGAGATGGGACACTGGATAAGGAGATGCCCATATCTGAGCAGAAGACAATTTCGACAGGGAAACCAAGGACAAAGAAACCAAGATCAAGGGTACCAGTGCTGACCGATACCTCAGACAATGATTAGGCCTTCATTGCGACAAATCCCAAATGACGATTGGCCTCAACAAATTAGATTACTGGACAAACATGAATAACTGTCGATGATTCTTGGGTCTGAAAAGTTTTCGGAGCAAGAATTATTCATTTTTTCTTTTGCTTGTAAGCAAATTGATAATTAATTGATCAAATGCCGAAATTGGATCTTTTATGTTGGGCACACAATTTTAAATTTACTAAGTTGGAACAATTGCTTTGCAAATTTTAAACCAAGGGACAAGGGTCACATGATGATCAGGTGGGAATTTCGGACTATTGTTCCACACGATTGATAAGTCAGTGGTCGACTGACATGTAAATGGGTGTGTAGTCAAATTTGGATAAATTATTGTGGGAACTGAAAGGGTAATTTCAATGTGACATCATAGGGGTTTTCTAAGAATAAGCTTTTGGTCCATTTGTGTATTAGCATTTCTAAAATTGAAGGACAAATTTTATGAAATTGAAATAAAATTGACACCCATCTTGATCTGTAAATAGTTCCAACGCAAACAAATATGCATAATGCATGTGTGTGTGTATTTTTGTGTGCCAATGTTAGTGTTTTTTATTGTTTTGTGTATCAATCTTACAAGATTGTTGACACCGACAGTGTGCCTGTCTGGAAATGGATAGTTTTTATGTGGATGGGATTGAATATGCAGAGAATCCGTACAATAAAATAGAAATAAAATTTGATTATGAACATTATCTCTTTTGTCAAGGGAGATGGAATATAAAGATTTGATGTGCTGGGTTATGAGCAGCCATTAATTAAATAGTAAAATTGTGAGTAATTTGGGGATTCCATTTTTGATAGAATTTATATGAGAATAATAGCTATTTATGGATATGAGCTTCATAAAAAGAAATGAGGGAGTACAAAATTATCCAAATTTGGGAGAGGTCTTACACTGACTTCCCAGAATACTCTGCTCATGGATTTATATATATATATATAAACTTGAATTTTATCAGCATATAAATTGTGCTGCATGTATGGATGTGTATTAGGCATAGATGATATGGGAAAATAGTAAAGAAAATCTTGCTGATTTGAACAATTGTGAGTTTTAAAACGGAATGCATTGTGCATCTTAAACCAAGGGGCAGACATGAACGCGTTGTTACGTTATTTATACTCAGAACGCGCTGTTACGTGTACCTGCAACATATTTGTTAATCTCGCACACCTATATTGGCATACTGGTGTCAGTAGTACTCACTGGGTGCATAGAAATGGATGAGCAACAGTTAAGGGGGTGTAAAAAAAAACACTTACTTGGATATTTTCTACAAAAGTAGGGGTTTCAATAAGTGGTACCATACACATGGGATTCATCAAATTAAGTTTTGGAGTTCAAACAAAGTTACTGGTTAACAGATGGGAATGGATAGTAAATAAATTCTTCGATGCTGGGTAAATGAAGTGAGATATTACAAAGACTTATTAGAGCTATTGTTCTTCCTTGCAGCAGTGGGAGAAAATTTAGATCCAACATAATGAATCTATAAATGAATGTGATAGGGATAATATCCTCAATTTGTACTAATTATTTGATTGTGGGTAAAGGAATTAATTAATCGTAGTAGATTGTTAACAAGCAGCCTGAAATGTCCTGAGAGTGTGCATCCATGTAATCAGAAATCCCAGATTTGTTTTTACAAACAACATTTTGGTAGAGATCTTATGTGGACGAATACTTGCTTGGTAGATAAAACGGTACTGCATGTTGGCAGCCACTTCAGTGGCCATTTAGGCCGAACAAATAGGAAAAAAACTGTAATTGAATATGTAATTTACAGATGAGTATTTGGGAAGTAAAAAGGGAATTTATTGATTTGGAAGACATTTTTCGAAGGTTTATTAAAGTGTTGCAATATGACATTTGGCAAGGGAAATTATTGGATGGGAAAATTAGATCTGTTTATAAAACGAGTTTGTTGACCCATTGAAGTTAATTCTTTGAATTGTTGTTTAATTAGCATTTTGAGTTCAAATTGGAAATAATTTGGTAGAGCTTTGGTTAAAACCTTTGGTTGCAGTGTTTTGGAACAAATTGATAAACCGTAGGAGGTTGATAAGAATATAAACAAATATGGACCTAAAATAGAAAGATTGTTATGATGATATGGGAAAAAAATACTGAGATTAAAAGATTAAATCAAGTGATGTTGCAAATGAAACAGTAGAATTAAGATAATGGCATAACGACAATGTTATGAGTTGTGTCAATTACAATATCAGTGAACTCATATCACCACGAGTGACACACTGTTAGGAAAAAGAGGGAAAAGAAAAAAAGTGGAGAGGAATTATGGTAATAATACATTATGTTTAATTTGTTGGTTTGGAAAAAATTGTTGTTGGGAATTAGGTATTCCCGTTTGTGATTGTAATCATATACAATGCTATTCTTAGTTTAGTAATAAAATACATACCTGATTGAATATTATTTGTGTGACGCATATAAATGAATATAACTTTTTGTGTTAAGGAAAAACAACAAATTGTTGAATGTGAAACTGTCGGAAGATATACATGATTATGCTGATTTCATGGTAAGATGTACCCTATCTGATTCAGTGTGTGCGGAAAGCAGATTCAGATGTGACTGAGCATAAGGATAAGACGAGATTACATTTTGGAGGGATTGCTAACGGAATTGGGAAGAAGTTCGAGAAAGAAAATTTGTGGCTAAAAAAAAATGAAGTTAATCGTGGCATACACCCTCTTTCTCAAAGAATGATGAAGACATTCTCCCGTGTAACTTGGAGATGAATGCTTACCTTCACCAAGGAAATGTATGTGACCATTTGCCTGGATCACACTGCAACATATGAAAGAAAGGCGATCACTTACTCTTGTTCGAAGGCTTCGAACATTCACCACATCAGAAGTTGCAGGACAACGACATGTTACCTGCAACCTCTGTGAAATGCGGGGACATATGTTATTACTTCACCAACGTCCGGGGAACCAGCATGGAGCTGCAAAAAACGGCTGTGCCCTTGTCACAACAGCTGTGCACGATTCTGCTGGTTGCTCCTGGTAAGGACCATGAATGACCTGAACACCATGGTCCCAACATCATTGTGGATGCATCCGGCATCCCTGTTCCACATCTTGCTGGCCAATCAACGTCACACCAATACTTGCTGCCCACTCACAATGAGGGAGGAGGCAAGTCGACTACAACTGGGTGAAGGCCGTGTTCAGGAATTACTATGGTTTACAGCAAAAAGTGGCAAGAATGCTACAAGGAGAGCAGGGTCAGTCTATGACTCCGCAATGTTACCACAACAGCGAAATCCTACATGAAGTAGTGCAGGAGCTATGAAGACATTAGGAGAAAATGTTTCATACCAGGATTCAAACACAAGTGATCAGCCCTTCCTTTCAAACAAAGTCAACATTTGTGTGGAGGCAAACGTTTTTTACCAGATGGTGCAGATGCTTTACAAAACTTGAAAATGAAGTGAAATTGTTGTATCTTGGTGATGGTGAAGTGTTGTTTTTGAAAATATATTTGTGATGCAAATGCAATAGATTGAACGATATGGAAGGAGTCAATGACCAACGAAATGTTTTGTGATTCTTGCAGGATGACGGTGTATGCCCAAGGGAATTTGATTACTTGTAGTGATTGATTATTTACTTATACTTGTAATGATGTTTACTTGTAGTGATTGATTGTTTACTTATATTGATGTTTAGATTAATGGTTAATATAAACAAAAAACAAAAAGATGAGGGAATTGTGGAAGTGTAACTCAGCGTAACTTATTAATTGGCACTGGTAACTTATTAATTAACCTGGTAACAAAGCAGATATATTTTACATGCAAACTCTGTGAAAGACGAGTTTGTAAATGAGTCAGGAATGCGCCCGAACATGATAATCTTTTGTCCACCTGGTCACAGCCCCTGGCTGAAGCACCCCCCTATCGTTTGGTAAATGGAACTCACAACAGGAGGGGAGCGAGCTGATACCAGGACTTGGTACATGCATGACCTCCGGGCACCAGCGGAGAGGGGATTAAAATCCAGTTTGTCCATATAAACGGGAGCAAACGTGGAATCGAGAGAAGCTGCTGCGATGAGCTCTGACCAACGGGAGTGTCGGAGGAACATCAGCCAAACGAGAAGGACATTGGAAAAGAGTTAACCTGATCCATTATATTATGCGGTATTATTTGATAAATGGAATGAAGTGAATAACCAGTTAATAAACCAGACCTTTTGTAAACCTGTGTCCTATCATTGGAGTCCTGTGAGTCTCTCAGCTACGAATTCTCCAACACCATCACGAAATTTAAAAAACCTCACAGCCATAAAACACGTAATAAAAACACCTCACCACCACGAAATTAAAAACACCTCACAGCCATAAAACACGTAATAAAAACACCTCACAGCCATAAAACACGTAATAAAAACACATCACAGCCATAAAACACGTAATAAAAACACCTCACAGCCATAAAACACATAATAAAAACACCTCACAGCCACGAAATTAAAACACCTCACAGCCACAAAACACGTAATAAAAACACCTCACCACTACGAAATTAAAAACACCTCACAGCCACGAAATTGAAAACATCTCACCACCACGAAATTGAAAACACCTCACCACCACGAAATTAAAAACACCTCACAGCCATAAAACACGTAATAAAAACAACACACAGCCACAAATTTAAAAACACCTCACAGCCATAAAACATGTATTAAAAACACCTCACCACCACAAAATTAAAACACCTCACAGCCATAAAACACGTAATAAAAACACCTCACAGCCACGAAATTAAAAACACCTCACAGCCACGAAATTGAAAACACCTCACCACCACACACCATTAGAAAGAGGCTGCACGAATTTGATCTACATGGGAGGTGTGCCAGGAGGAAACCTTTGCTCTCCAGAAAGAACATCAGGGCAAGACTAAAGTTTGCCAATGAACACCTAGGCAAAGACCAGCACTTCTGGAACAATGTGCTCTGGACAGATGAGTCAAAGGTAGAGCTATTTGGCCACAGTAACAGAATACATGTTTGGCGAAATCCAAAGACAGCATTTGACCACAAGAACCTGATACCAACTGTAAAGCATGGTGGTGGAAATATTATGGTTTGGAGCAGTTTTGCTGCATCAGGGCCTGGGCAGCTCACCATCATAGAATTCACTATTAATTCTTCATTGTACCAGAGGGTGCTTGAGGATAATGTGAGGCCATCTGTCGGAAACTTGAAGCTCAACCGAAGGTGTACCTTGCAACTTGACAATGACCCTAAACCTACCAGTAAATCCAACAAGGAATGGCTGAAAAGAAAGAAATGGAGGGTTCTGGAATGGCCAAGTCAAAGCCCGGATCTAAATCCCATCGAGATGTTGTGGGGGGATTTGAAACAAGCTGTGCATGCAATTGTGCATACTGTGCAACAATTTTTTGTTGAATAAATTATTGCAAAGTCAATTTTTCATTGTTTTTTTGTTCAATTAGATCACCTTTGTCTATAGATACTGTTTGAATGAAGATCAAATATTGATATATCCACATATGTTAAAAAGATTTAAAAATATATGATGTCAAAACAGTCTGTATCGCCGTCAGGTGATCGGACTATTGCATGCGAGTTCTTATACAGCATCATGATGGCATTAACTGTCTCCTGAGGTATCCCGAATGCTAGCAGTATCTCCTTCATCTTACCTCGATGGATGGAGTCGAAAGCTTTCGAGAAATCAATAAATAGGAAAACAGCAGGAAGATTTTGAGCTTTAACACCTTCAAGAAGACGTCTAATAGTAAGGATTTATCCGGAGGTCGATCTACTAGTACGAAAGCCATTTTGATTTTTTCGCAGAACTGGTTCTATACGCGGTCTGATTCTGTTTAATAACATCAGGTTGTATATTTTGGCCGCTATTGATGTTAGAGTGATTCCTCGATAGTTTTTTGTAAGCCCTCGGTCGCCATTTTTCTGGAAAGGCGATATACATCCTTCTGTCCATCTATCTATTGAATGTTGATGGGATCCAGCATTACACAAATTCATTAAAATCTCATCGAATTCACCTAGTTTCCAAATCTCGGCTGGAATGTCACCGAGACCACAGGCTTTCTCGTTTTGAATGTTTTTAAGAGCTTTATGGAGTTCATCTATGGTGAAGGGACATTTTTTGATGTCAAGTTCATCTAAAATCACAGGAGTTATGTGATTAGTCCCATTCTCGATGATATATTTTCGACTTTGTTGAGAGCTTTGCATGCGTGGGGACTAACAAGCATACCTACTCCACCAATAGATCCATTTACGCTATTTTTCCAGGCAGAAGAGGTCTTGATTTGTTTTTCCTTTCATCAGTCTTGACTTGTTTTTTGTATTTAGTGTAGTGTAAAGCTCAGTAGCTGATTTTTCGACTGCAACCTGAGCCTCATCAGCAGGACGTGCTCCTTGTTTGCCCATGCGACGAGCGATGCGGGATGAATGTTTTAAAATTGTTCGTGTCATGTTTTGCTTTCGGGAGCTAGTATTTACACTCGCGGCCCGGGCAGGCTCGCCCTCAACTTGCCAGGCCGCAGCCAGGACGCTGGGCCACGCCCCCTCTCGCCTTTCCTGGGCAAACGCTCCGGGATAATATGTATATATATTGCTGCCCGATAAACGGGCTTTTCAGAGTGCCTGAGTGTTTGGTTTGATTAAAGCAACTCGGATGAATTCCAGCTTTTTGTCGCGTCCATTCTTCCGATCGACGTGGGAGCCCCAGCTCCTTCATTGGTGACCTACCGACATGGACACGGCAGTCGCCCTTAAACTGCCTACCTTCTGGGAGGCTCACGCGGCGGTTTGGTTCGCACAGGCGGATTCCCTGTTCGCCCTGCGAGGCATCACGGCCGACGACACCCGCTTCCACAATGTGGTAGCAGCGCTCGGTTCGGCCACCGCGGCCCGTGCCCTGAGCCTCCTCGAGAGCCCGCCAGCCGCTGACAAATACGGCGCGATTAAGAAGCTTCTCCTCGACGCTTTCGCCCTCCCATCGGCGGAACGCGCACGGCGCCTGCTCGACCTGCCCGAGCTCGGCGACACGCGCCCTTCCGAGTGAATGGACTACATGCTTTCACTGCTCGGCGAGCACTCTCCGGCATTCCTGTTCCGGGAGCTGTTCCTCCGTCAGCTGCCTAACCCGGTACGCCTCGCCCTGGCAAGCACGATGATCACAGATCCCCGGGCCCTTGCCAGAGAAGCCGACAAGATCTCCGCCGCAGGACAGCGCATCGCAGCGGCGACATGGGACCCACCGCCGTCCGACGCAACACCCATGGCGCCCGAGCACCCGGCACGGTCGACGACCGAACTGCCGACGCAATTGGCGGCCGCTACACCGAGCCGACCACCTCCAGCACGACGACCGGGGCCTCCCCCTGACCAAGCGTGGTGTTACTATCATGCCAGGTTCGGACAGAAGGCCCGGACATGCCGACCCCCGTGCACCTTCGGCAGGCCGGGAAACGGCCGGGCCGGCGTTCATTACCAGCCATGAGCGCCGGCCACACGGGCAACTTACTGTTCATCACGGATAAAGCGTCCGGACGGCGATTCCTGTGCGACACCGGCGCCCAACTGAGCGTCATACCCGCCTCTGACCAGGACAGGCAATCCGCGGTTTGCGGCCCCTCCTTGGTTGCGGCCAACGGATCGACCATCCGCACCTTCGGCCCGCGCAACGTCACCCTCTGCTTCGGCGGCCAACGCTTTGCTTGGACGTTTGTAACCGCAAACGTGCCCATGGCTCTGCTAGGCGCCGACTTCCTCTGCGCACACGGACTGCTGGTGGACGTCCAACGACGTCGTTTAATCAACGCCGAAACCTTCAGCTCCCTGGTATGCACATTGAGCAGCTCCGCGCCGACCGAGCTGGCATGTGCCGTGCCGGCGGCGAACGAGTTTGCTCGCCTGCTCACGGAGTTCCCGGCCCTCACGCGGCCGACGTTTTCGGCCGTCACAGTACGGCATGGGATCGAGCACCACATACCAACCACGGGCCCGCCGGTCTACGCCAGGGCCCGCCGCCTCGACCCAGCCAAGCTCGCCGTGGCGAAGGCCGAATTCGACGCGTTGGAGCACCTCGGCATCGTGCGGCGCTCCGATAGCGCGTGGGCCTCGCCACTGCACATCGTGCCAAAGCCGGGGGGTGGATGGCGCCCGTGTGGTGATTACCGCCGTCTCAATGACGCTACCACCCCCGACAGGTACCCGATCCCGCATATCCAAGACTTCTCCGCCCGTCTGGCGGGACGGGTCATTTTTTCGAAAATTGATCTCATACAGGGATATCACCAGGTACCTGTCAGGGCGGCCGACGTCCCTAAAACGGCAGTCATCACGCCGTTCGGCTTATTCGAATTCTTGCGGATGCCGTTTGGTCTCAAGAACGCGGCTCAGGCGTTCCAGCGCTTGATGGACGGCGTGCTGCGTGACCTGCCGTTCCTTTTCGTTTACCTGGACGACATCCTCGTCGCCAGCACGTCCCGGGCCGAGCACCTCCTCCACCTCCGAACACTGTTCGGGCGCCTCAGCGAGCACGGCCTCATCGTCAACCCGGCCAAATGCCACTTCGGCACGACGGCCGTTGATTTTTTGGGCCACCACATCACCAAGAACGGGGCCGTGCCGCTGCCAACCAAGGTCGAGGCCATCACCACGTTCCCGCGTCCCCGCACCATAAAGGCCCTGCAGGAATTCCTGGGAATGGTGAATTTTTATCACCGCTTCGTGCCCCGCGCTGCTCAACTCATGCGGCCCCTCTACGAAGCCCTCCGGGGCAAGCCGGCCAAGCACGACATCGCCTGGTCCGCAGCAATGGATGCGGCCTTCCAAAGCTCAAAGCGGGCCCTCGCCGACGCAGCACTGCTCGCTCACCCGGTGCTCAACGCTCCCATCGCCCTCACCACGGATGCCTCCGACTACGCGGTGGGCGCCGTACATGAGCAATGGGTGAACGGGGTTTGGCAGCCACTCGCTTTTTTCAGCCGGCAGCTCCGGCCGAACGAGCTCAAATACAGCCGACGTGGCGCAGGCAGTAAAGACACTTAAACTTACCGCGTTGTCCGCTTCCTTGTTATTGTACAAGTAAGCGCACGTAGCACCGCGCTTCAGTGTCATGTTTTGCTTTCGGGAGCTAGTATTTACACTCGCTGTCGCCAGTCCATACGAGTGTGAGCAGTACCTTATTTCAGGGCATTTGTGCCTCACAGAAACAATCAGCAGTGACTGTTCGTATCGCCTTGCCACTAAGTGGCATGAACCAAGACTGTTCGAATTTGCTTCATCCACCATCCAACATCCAGCCTCCCAATGTCTTCGCCGTGACCCTGGTTCGGGTGGCATCCGGGTACGATGCCTTGCCAAAGGGCAACCCGTGTTTGGTCGGGGACTGCTTATTGTGTATTCGCAGCTAACCTCCATATCTGGAGGCCGTTTCACTATCCGCCACCTGCGACCCCGTGGATGGGAGTTTGCTCTCCACACCACACACACACACACACACACACACACACACACACACACACACACACACACACACACACACACACACGAATACACATATACACATATACACATACACATACACATCCACAAACACAAACACACACCACATGCCACACGACACACACACATACCACACACACACACACACACACACACCACACCACACACACACACACCACACACCACACCACACATATATTGTGTACACATTTGACATCACACAGACCACCACACACACAGACCACCACACACACAGACCACCACACACACAGACCACCACACACAACTGTTGGCTCTGATAGCTCCACCAACAGCACAAATGTACACCCACAAGTACTGACAGTGCCTGGCCTATCCAGCTTCGGGGATGGGACCATTCGCAAGATCTTCAGGAGGGGTAAAGGTAAAAACAGGTGCGGGTATAGCGGGAACGGGGAAAGAAAAGAAACAAAGGTTGGAAGATCTGTGACTGTTCGCGGACCCGATGCAAAGAGCGAAAAGTTAAAGCTTTATTAACTAAACGCGGACCTCGAAGGAAACACCGTCCAGATGCTCCATCCTCCTGCTGTGTTTTTCTTTTGAACTTTTCCCGCTGCTGGTCGAGTCAGGTAACCACGCAGGTGCGGAATTAATTGATATGATTTTCCCTGAAACCTCCAGCGAGTAATCCTCGAACGATCTCTTGTTATTATCTTCCAGGAATTTCAAAAATAACATTTACCTGAGGGAGAGGCCAAGCTGAGTGAGCATTTCGCGCGTCATCCGCAGGAGCTTCGAGTACTGACCGCGAACAAAAGGGGATTTCTTGTGTTTTAAAGAAGTAAAGTCATCTTGCTTGTTTTTAATAATATTTCATTGAAGGAAACATGCACATTTGCTCTTTGAGAAAAGTTTCACTTTCACCCCTGAGCGTTTGTCTCCACTTCCGTCTTTTGGTGTTGCCTAGCAACGGTGTTCTCGCCTGAGGGAAATCGCATGAAGGATTGAGGTAAGAAGGAATGAGGGAGAGGAGTGAAGGATGAATGAAGGTGAGCAGAGGCGGTGCGTTTCATTAGCAAGCAGCTTGCTATCGGTGATAAGCGATGTCGAGCAGTCCGTTCCGTTTCGTTGGAGTGCTTGATTGAGCGCAAAGGCACAAAACAGATGACGCACAGTCCGATGGTCATGGCACGTGATGCAGGCAGGTGACGGCGATAAAGGACGACAAGGACGTCACAGGCCGGCAGGTTGATAATATGGCTGGCAGGTCGCTGATGCAGGTAGGGGCTGGCGAGGAGGCCAGACAGCCGGCTTAGCCTTAATCTGTCATAACCCAATCTATCCATTCTCCCACCTAGTCTGGGCCCCCAAACCTATATTAACCCCTGGTTCTCCACTTCCACTCGACGAATGTACAAGTTTTATTCATATTATAACAGGAAATGGTAAGAACTCGTCCCCTCTTCCACAATTCTGTCCTCTCTCCACCCAAACCTGTATATGAAATATTCAAACGACACCTTTTCACGGCCAGGTACGCACAGTGGTGAGAAAAAGTTTGTAAAACAAAATAACAGCATGGTGTGGAGCTGTGCTCGCACGATAAAGCCGGACAAAATGGACGACACCAGGAACGAAGTTTCACTGAGCTATTTATTCTAGCACACCTCGAAAGAACTCAAAAGCACTGACTAGCCCGTTAACACGGGCGGCAATTTATATCAAAAGTTCACCACACAAAAGCCACGCCTCTCAGGCGGGGCGTGGTATGCAAATAAGTCAGCCACGCCTCTCAACAGGGCGTGGTATGCAAATCGAGAGTCCGCCCGGGCAAGGCAAGTCCGGACACTTCTGGGCGAGTACAGGCAAGTAACCGCCCGCCGGTTACGTCATCGGCCGGTGCAAGGTGATTGTGTCATGCTTCCGGTAACCGCTACATGCGCCCCCCCAGAATTAACTTGCACCGGGACAGTCAGTTTGAGGGGGGTCTTGATGACCCGGGCCGAAACGACCCCTGGCGATTCGTGTAGGGGTGGAAGGTGGCGTGGCGGTGGATGGTCGGGCGGGGGGCTTGGTTGACGGGGGACGGCCCCATCGTGGAGGAAGGGCCAACCGTGGAGGCTGGTCGAGGTCCAAATGGGCCGGCTTGAGGCGGTCCACGGAGATGCGGTCCGGTTTGCCACCGATGTCAATGATGAATGACTTGTCGTCCCTCTTCAGGACCCGGAAAGGTCCATCATACGGCGGCCGGAGCGGTCCCCGGTGTGCATCATTCCGGATAAAAACGTACTCCGCAGTGCGAAGTGCTGGGGGGAGGTGGGGTTGGGGGCAGCCGTGGTGGGACGTGGGCATGGGGGCAAATCTCCTGGCGGCCTCCTGGAGGACTGAGCGTTGGCGAGCCGCGGACCAGGGGCCGGTGGCATCAGGGATGAACTCGCCCGGCACGCGCAGTGGCTGGCCGTAGACCAGCTCAGCGGTGGAAGCCTGGAGGTCCTCCTTAGGGGCCGTTCGGAGGCCCATTAGGACCCACGGGAGCCTGTCGGCCCAACCGTCGTCCTGGAGGCTGGCCCTGAGAGTGGCCTTCATCGAGCGGTGGAACCGCTCGCACAAGCCGTTGGCTTGAGGGTGGTCAGCCGTGGTGCGGTATAGCTTGACCCCCAAGGCCTGGGCGACCGCGCCCCAAAGCTCGGAGGTGAATTGCGGGCCTCTGTCGGAGGAGATGTCCGAGGGGGTGCCGAAACGGGCAATCCAGGTGCCAATGAAGGCCTGCGCCACGTCGGCGGATGTTGTTGATGCCAGCGGGACGGCCTCCGGCCACCTGGTGGTCCTGTCCACCATCGTGAGGAGGTGGGTGAAGCCCCGCGAGGAGGGAAGTGGTCCCACCAGGTCCACATTGACGTGGTCGAACCGCTGCGCGGGCACGTCGAATGGTGTCAACGGCGCCTGGGTGTGCCGGTGGACCTTCGCGCGCTGGCAGGCGACACAGGCGTTGGCCCAGTCTTGGACGTCCTTACGGAGCCCGTGACAAACGAACTTTGCTGCCATGAGCTTCTGCGATGCTTTCCGGCCTGGGTGGGAAAGGACGTGAAGGGCGTCAAATATGTGCCGCTGCCATCCGGTGGGCACGATGGGGCGAGGTTGGCCCAGGGAAACGTTGCACAGGAGAACTGTGCCTGTGTCCTCGAACGTCATTTAAAAACACCTCACCACCAAGTAATTCAAAACACCTCACCACCACATCATTTAAAAACACCTCACCACCAAGTAATTCAAAACACCTCACCACCACATCATTTAAAAACACCTCACCACCAAGTAATTCAAAACACCTCACCACCACGTAATTCAAAACACCTCATTACCAACTAATTCAAAACACCTCACCACCACATAATTAAAAACACCTCCCCACCACGTAATTATAAATACCTCACCCCCACGTAATTCAAAACACCTCACCACCAAGTGATTTTAAAACACCTCGCCACCATTTGATTTAAAAACACATCACCACCACGTCATTTAAAAACACCTCACCACCATATAATTCAAAATACCTCACCACCACGTGATTCAAAACCACCACAACCTTATCAAAAACACTTCACAACCACGGAAACAAAAGTTTGAGGGAGTCGTTAAGTGACAACACAGACACTGCCCAGATGTGTAGATATATAGATAAATGACTGTACCCGAGTTGCCGTTTTGTCATGGTTTAAACCAATCATAATTCAAACAATTATTTTGCATGAATGTATTTGTAATATACGTGATATCACATTTTATAAACTGAAGTTGAAAAAAAAAATTCCGAAAAAAGAAATAATTGGATTTTTTTTATTTTAAAGAATACCCTTGGGACATACCGACGTGAGAGATATGTGCATACCAGAAGTTTGGTACGATTTCACAAAAGTTTGAGAAAGTAGTTCAGTGACAACACAGGACAGACACTGCACAGATATATATATCTGTGAAGGAAAGGCTGTGAAGGAAAGGTGCAGACTGGAAGTTTGGAACGATTACACCTCACCACCACGTAATTCAAAACACCTCACCACCAAGTAATTCAAAACATCTCACAGCCATAAAACACGTAATAAAAACACCTCACAGCCATAAAACACGTAATAAAAACACCTCACAGCCATAAAACACGTAATAAAAACACCTCACCACCACAAAATTAAAAACACCTCACAGCCACGAAATTAAAAACACCTCACCACCACAAAATTCAAAACACCTCACAGCCATAAAACACGTAATAAAAACACCTCACAGCCATAAAACACGTAATAAAAACACCTCACCACCACGGAATTAAAAACACCTCACAGCCATAAAACACGTAATAAAAACACCTCACAGCCATAAAAAAACAGTTATAAAAACACGTCACAGCCATAAAACACGTAATAAAAACACCTCACCACCACGAAATTAAAAACACCTCACAGCCATAAAACACGCAATAACAACACCTCACCACCACAAAATTAAAAACACCTCAGCCATAAAACACGCAATAAAAACACCTCACAGCCTTAAAACACGTAATAAAAACACCTCATGCCATAAAACACAATAAAAACACCTCACAGCCATAAAACACGAAATAAAAACACCTCACAGCCATAAAACACGTAATAAAAACACCTCACAGCCATAAAACACGTAATAAAAACACCTCATAGCTATAAAACACATAATAAAAACACCTCACAGTCACAAAACACGTAATAGAAACACCTCACAGCCACGAAATTGAAAACACCTCACCACCATGAAATTAAAAACACCTCACAGCCATAAAACACGTAATAAAAACACCTCACAGCCACGAAATTGAAAACACCTCACCACCACGAAATTAAAAACACCTCACAGCCATAACACGTAATAAAGACACCTCACCACCACGAAATTAAAAACACCTCACAGCCATAAAACACGGAAAAAAACACCTCACAGCCATAAAACACGTAATAAAAACACCTCATAGCCATAAAACACATCATAAAAACACCTCACAGTCACAAAACACATAATAAAAACACCTCACAGCCACGAAATTGAAAACACCTCACCACCATGAAATTTTAAAAACCTCACAGCCATAAAACACGTATTAAAACACCTCATAGCCATAAAACACGTATTAAAAACACTTCACCACCACGTAATAAAAACACCTCACCACCACGAAATTTAAAAAACCTCACAGCCATAAAACACGTAATAAAAACACCTCACCACCACGAAATTAAAAACACCTCACAGCCATAAAACAAGTAATAAAAGCGCCTCACACCATAAAACACGTAATAAAAACACCTCACCACCACGTAATAAAAACACCTCACAGCCACTAAATTGAAAACACCTCACCACCACAAAATTAAAAACACCTCACATCCATAAAACACGTAATAAAAACAACTCACCATCACGAAATTTAAAAAACCTCACAGCCATAAAACACGTAATAAAAACACCTCACCACCACGAAATTAAAAACACCTCACAGCCATAAAACACGTAATAAAAACACCTCACAGCCATAAAACACGTAATAAAAACACATCACAGCCATAAAACACGTAATAAAAACACCTCACAGCCATAAAACACATAATAAAAACACCTCACAGCCACGAAATTAAAACACCTCACAGCCACAAAACACGTAATAAAAACACCTCACCACTACGAAATTAAAAACACCTCACAGCCACGAAATTGAAAACATCTCACCACCCCGAAATTAAAAACACCTCACAGCCATAAAACACGTAATAAAAACACCTCACAGCCACGAAATTAAAAACACCTCACAACCACGAAATTAAAAACACCTCACAGCCATAAAACATGTAATAAAAACACCTCACCACCACAAAATTAAAAACACCTCACAGCCACGAAATTAAAAACACCTCACCACCATAAATTCAAAACACCTCACAGCCATAAAACACGTAATAAAAACACCTCACCACCATAAATTCAAAACACCTCACAGCCATAAAACACGTAATAACAACACCTCACCACTACGGAATTAAAAACACCTCACAGCCATAAAACACGTAATAAAAACACCTCACAGCCATAAAAAAAGTTATAAAATCACGTCACAGCCATAAAACACGTAATAAAAACACCTCACCACCACGAAATTAAAAACACCTCACAGCCATAAAACACGCAATAACAACACCTCACCACCACAAAATTAAAAACACCTCACAGCCATAAAACACGCAATAAAAACACCTCACAGCCATAAAACACGTAATAAAAACACCTCATGCCATAAAACACAATAAAAACACCTCACAGCCATAAAACACGAAATAAAAACACCTCACAGCCATAAAACACGTAATAAAAACACCTCACAGCCATAAAACACGTAATAAAAACACCTCATAGCTATAAAACACATAATAAAAACACCTCACAGTCACAAAACACGGAATAGAAACACCTCACAGCCACGAAATTGAAAACACCTCACCACCATGAAATTAAAAACACCTCACAGCCATAAAACACGTAATAAAAACACCTCACCACCACGAAATTGAAAACACCTCACAGCCATAAAACACGTAATAAAAACACCTCACCACCACGAAATTAAAAACACCTCACCACCACAAAATTAAAACACCTCACAGCCATAAATCACGTAATAAAAACACCTCACCGCCACAAAATTAAAAACACCTCACCACCACGAAATTAAAAACACCTCACCACCACAAAATTAAAAACACCTCACCACCACGAAATTGAAAACACCTCACCACCACGAAATTAAAAACACCTCACAGCCATAAAACACGGAATAAAAACACCTCACAGCCATAAAACACGTAATAAAAACACCTCATAGCCATAAAACACATCATAAAAACACCTCACAGTCACAAAACACATAATAAAAACACCTCACAGCCACGAAATTGAAAACACCTCACCACCATGAAATTTTAAAAACCTCACAGCCATAAAACACGTATTAAAACACCTCATAGCCATAAAACACGTATTAAAACACCTCATAGCCATAAAACACGTATTAAAAACACTTCACCACCACGTAATAAAAACACCTCACCACCACGAAATTAAAAAAACCTCACAGCCATAAAACATGTAATAAAAACACCTCACCACCACGAAATTAAAAACACCTCACAGCCATAAAACAAGTAATAAAAGCACCTCACACCATAAAACACGTAATAAAAACACCTCACCACCACGTAATAAAAACACCTCACAGCCACGAAATTGAAAACACCTCACCACCACAAAATTAAAAACACCTCACATCCATAAAACACGTAATAAAAACAACTCACCATCACGAAATTTTAAAAACCTCACAGCCATAAAACACGTAAGAAAAACACCTCACCACCACGAAATTAAAAACACCTCACAGCCAAAAAACACGTAATAAAAACACCTCATGCCATAAAACACAATAAAAACACCTCACAGCCATAAAACACGAAATAAAAACACCTCACAGCCATAAAACACGTAATAAAAACACCTCACAGCCATAAAACACGTAATAAAAACACCTCATAGCTATAAAACACATAATAAAAACACCTCACAGTCACAAAACACGTAACAAAAACACCTCACAGCCACGAAATTGAAAACACCTCACCACCATGAAATTAAAAACACCTCACAGCCATAAAACACGTAATAAAAACACCTCACCACCACGAAATTGAAAACACCTCACAGCCATAAAACACTTAATAAAAACACCTCACCACCACAAAATTAAAAACACCTCACCACCACGAAATTAAAAACACCTCACCACCACAAAATTAAAAATACCTCACCACCACGAAATTGAAAACACCTCACCACCAGGAAATTAAAAACACCTCACAGCCACAAAACACGTAATAAAAACACCTCACAGCCACAAAATTGAAAACACCTCACCACCACGAAATTAAAAACACCTCACAGCCATAACACGTAATAAAAACACCTCACCACCACGAAATTAAAAACACCTCACAGCCATAAAACACGGAATAAAAACACCTCACAGCCATAAAACACGTAATAAAAACACCTCATAGCCATAAAACACATCATAAAAACACCTCACAGTCACAAAACACGGAATAAAAACACCTCACAGCCACGAAATTGAAAACACCTCACCACCATGAAATTTTAAAAACCTCACAGCCATAAAACACGTATTGAAACACCTCACCACCACGAAATTAAAAAAACCTCACAGCCATAAAACACGTATTAAAACACGTCATAGCCATAAAACACGTATTAAAAACACTTCACCACCACGTAATAAAAACACCTCACCACCACGAAATTTTAAAAACCTCACAGCCATAAAACACGTAATAAAAACACCTCACCACCACGAAATTAAAAACACCTCACAGCCATAAAACAAGTAATAAAAGCACCTCACACCATAAAACACGTAATAAAAACACCTCACCACCACGTAATAAAAACACCTCACAGCCACGAAATTGAAAACACCTCACCACCACAAAATTAAAAACACCTCACATCCATAAAACACGTAATAAAAACACCTCACCATCACGAAATTAAAAAAACCTCACAGCCATAAAACACGTAATAAAAACACCTCACCACCACGAAATTAAAAACACCTCACAGCCATAAAACACGTAATAAAAACACCTCACAGCCATAAAACACGTAATAAAAACACATCACAGCCATAAAACACGTAATAAAAACACCTCACAGCCATAAAACACATAATAAAAACACCTCACAGCCACGAAATTAAAACACCTCACAGCCACAAAACACATAATAAAAACACCTCACCACTACGAAATTAAAAACACCTCACAGCCACGAAATTGAAAACATCTCACCACCACGAAATTGAAAACATCTCACCACCACGAAATTGAAAACACCTCACCACAACGAAATTAAAAACACCTCACAGCCATAAAACACGTAATAAAAACACCACACAGCCACAAATTTAAAAACACCTCACAGCCATAAAACATGTATTAAAAACACCTCACCACCACAAAATTAAAACACCTCACAGCCATAAAACACGTAATAAAAACACCTCACCACCACGAAATTAAAAACACCTCACAGCCATAAAACACGTAATAAAAACACCTCACAGCCACAAATTTAAAAACACCTCACAGCCATAAAACATGTATTAAAAACACCTCACCACCACAAAATTAAAACACCTCACAGCCATAAAACACGTAATAAAAACACCTCACAGCCACGAAATTAAAAACACCTCACAGCCACGAAATTGAAAACACCTCACCACCACGCACCATTAGAAAGAGGCTGCACGAATTTGATCTACATGGGAGGTGTGCCAGGAGGAAACCTTTGCTCTCCAGAAAGAACATCAGGGCAAGACTAAAGTTTGCCAATGAACACCTAGGCAAAGACCAGCACTTCTGGAACAATGTGCTCTGGACAGATGAGTCAAAGGTAGAGCTATTTGGCCACAGTAACAGAATACATGTTTGGCGAAATCCAAAGACAGCATTTGACCACAAGAACCTGATACCAACTGTAAAGCATGGTGGTGGAAATATTATGGTTTGGAGCAGTTTTGCTGCATCAGGGCCTGGGCAGCTCACCATCATATAATTCACTATTAATTCTTCATTGTACCAGAGGGTGCTTGAGGATAATGTGAGGCCATCTGTCGGAAACTTGAAGCTCAACCGAAGGTGTACCTTGCAACTTGACAATGACCCTAAACCTACCAGTAAATCCAACAAGGAATGGCTGAAAAGAAAGAAATGGAGGGTTCTGGAATGGCCAAGTCAAAGCCCGGATCTAAATCCCATCGAGATGTTGTGGGGGGATTTGAAACAAGCTGTGCATGCAATTGTGCATACTGTGCAACAATGTTTTGTTGAATAAATTATTGCAAAGTCAATTTTTCATTGTTTTTTTGTTCAATTAGATCACCTTTGTCTATAGATACTGTTTGAATGAAGATCAAATATTGATATATCCACATATGTTAAAAAGATTTAAAAATATATGATGTCAAAACAGTCTGTATCGCCGTCAGGTGATCGGACTATTGCATGCGAGTTCTTATACAGCATCATGATGGCATTAACTGCCTCCTGAGGTATCCCGAATGCTAGCAGTATCTCCTTCATCTTACCTCGATGGATGGAGTCGAAAGCTTTCGAGAAATCAATAAATAGGAAAACAGCAGGAAGATTTTGAGCTTTAACGCCTTCAAGAAGACGTCTAATAGTAAGGATTTATCCGGAGGTCGATCTACTAGTACGAAAGCCATTTTGATTTTTTCACAGAACTGGTTCTATACGCGGTCTGATTCTGTTTAATAACATCAGGTTGTATATTTTGGCCGCTATTGATGTTAGAGTGATTCCTCGATAGTTTTTTGTAAGCCCTCGGTCGCCATTTTTCTGGAAAGGCGATATACATCCTTCTGTCCATCTATCTATTGGATGTTGATGGGATCCAGCATTACACAAATTCATTAAAATCTCATCGAATTCACCTAGTTTCCAAATCTCGGCTGGAATGTCACCGAGACCACAGGCTTTCTCGTTTTGAATGTTTTTAAGAGCTTTATGGAGTTCATCTATGGTGAAGGGACCTTTTTTGATGTCAAGTTCATCTAAAATCACAGGAGTTATGTGATTAGTCCCATTCTCGATGATATATTTTCGACTTTGTTGAGAGCTTTGCATGCGTGGGGACTAACAAGCATACCTACTCCACCAATAGATCCATTTACGCTATTTTTCCAGGCAGAAGAGGTCTTGATTTGTTTTTCCTTTCATCAGTCTTGACTTGTTTTTTGTATTTAGTGTAGTGTAAAGCTCAGTAGCTGATTTTTCGACTGCAACCTGAGCCTCATCAGCAGGATGCGCTCCTTGTTTGCCCGCGCGATGAGCGATGCGGGATGAATGTTTTAAAATTGTTCGTGTCATGTTTTGCTTTCGGGAGCTAGTATTTACACTCGCGGCCCGGGCAGGCTCGCCCTCAACTTGCCAGGCCGCAGCCAGGAGGCTGGGCCACGCCCCCTCTCGCCTTTCCTGGGCAAACGCTCCGGGATAATATGTATATATATTGCTGCCCGATAAACGGGCTTTTCAGAGTGCCTGAGTGTTTGGTTTGATTAAAGCAACTCGGATGAATTCCAGCTTTTTGTCGCGTCCATTCTTCCGATCGACGTGGGAGCCCCAGCTCCTTCATTGGTGACCTACCGACATGGACACGGCAGTCGCCCTTAAACTGCCTACCTTCTGGGAGGCTCACGCGGCGGTTTGGTTCGCACAGGCGGATTCCCTGTTCGCCCTGCGAGGCATCACGGCCGACGACACCCGCTTCCACCATGTGGTAGCAGCGCTCGGTTCGGCCACCGCGGCCCGTGCCCTGAGCCTCCTCGAGAGCCCGCCAGCCGCTGACAAATACGGCGCGATTAAGAAGCTTCTCCTCGACGCTTTCGCCCTCCCATCGGCGGAACGCGCACGGCGCCTGCTCGACCTGCCCGAGCTCGGCGACACGCGCCCTTCCGAGTGAATGGACTACATGCTTTCACTGCTCGGCGAGCACTCTCCGGCATTCCTGTTCCGGGAGCTGTTCCTCCGTCAGCTGCCTAACCCGGTACGCCTCGCCCTGGCAAGCACGATGATCACAGATCCCCGGGCCCTTGCCAGAGAAGCCGACAAGATCTCCGCCGCAGGACAGCGCATCGCAGCGGCGACATGGGACCCACCGCCGTCCGACGCAACACCCATGGCGCCCGAGCACCCGGCACGGTCGACGACCGAACTGCCGATGCAATTGGCGGCCACTACACCGAGCCGACCACCTCCAGCACGACGACCGGGGCCTCCACCTGACCAAGCGTGGTGTTACTATTATGCCAGGTTCGGACAGAAGGCCCGGACATGCCGACCCCCGTGCACCTTCGGCAGGCCGGGAAACGGCCGGGCCGGCGTTCATTACCAGCCATGAGCGCCGGCCACACGGGCAACTTACTGTTCATCACGGATAAAGCGTCCGGATGGCGCTTCCTGTGCGACACCGGCGCCCAACTGAGCGTCATACCCGCCTCTGACCAGGACAGGCAATCCGCGGTTTGCGGCCCCTCCTTGGTTGCGGCCAACGGATCGACCATCCGCACCTTCGGCCCGCGCAACGTCACCCTCTGCTTCGGCGGCCAACGCTTTGCTTGGACGTTTGTAACCGCAAACGTGCGCATGGCTCTGCTAGGCGCCGACTTCCTCTGCGCACACGGACTGCTGGTGGACGTCCAACGACGTCGTTTAATCAACGCCGAAACCTTCAGCTCCCTGGTATGCACATTGAGCAGCTCCGCGCCGACCGAGCTGGCATGCGCCGTCCCGGCGGCGAACGAGTTTGCTCGCCTGCTCACGGAGTTCCCGGCCCTCACGCGGCCGACGTTTTCGGCCGTCACAGTACGGCATGGGATCGAGCACCACATACCAACCACGGGCCCGCCGGTCTACGCCAGGGCCCGCCGCCTCGACCCAGCCAAGCTCGCCGTGGCGAAGGCCGAATTCGACGCATTGGAGCACCTCGGCATCGTGCGGCGCTCCGATAGCGCGTGGGCCTCGCCACTGCACATCGTGCCAAAGCCGGGGGGTGGATGGCGCCCGTGTGGTGACTACCGCCGTCTCAATGACGCTACCACCCCCGACAGGTACCCGATCCCGCATATCCAAGACTTCTCCGCCCGTCTGGCGGGACGGGTCATTTTTTCGAAAATTGATCTCATACGGGGATATCACCAGGTACCTGTCAGGGCGGCCGACGTCCCTAAAACGGCAGTCATCACGCCGTTCGGCTTATTCGAATTCTTGCGGATGCCGTTTGGTCTCAAGAACGCGGCTCAGGCGTTCCAGCGCTTGATGGACGGCGTGCTGCGTGACCTGCCATTCCTTTTCGTTTACCTGGACGACATCCTCGTCGCCAGCACATCCCGGGCCGAGCACCTCCTCCACCTCCGAACACTGTTCGGGCGCCTCAGCGAGCACGGCCTCATCGTCAACCCGGCCAAATGCCACTTCGGCACGACGGCCGTTGATTTTTTGGGCCACCACATCACCAAGAACGGGGCCGTGCCGCTGCCAACCAAGGTCGAGGCCATCACCACGTTCCCACGTCCCCGCACCATAAAGGCCCTGCAGGAATTCCTGGGAATGGTGAATTTTTATCACCGCTTCGTGCCCCGCGCTGCTCAACTCATGCGGCCCCTCTACGAAGCCCTCCGGGGCAAGCCGGCCAAGCACGACATCGCCTGGTCCGCAGCAATGGATGCGGCCTTCCAAAGCTCAAAGCGGGCCCTCGCCGACGCAGCACTGCTCGCTCACCCGGTGCTCAACGCTCCCATCGCCCTCACCACGGATGCCTCCGACTACGCGGTGGGCGCCGTACATGAGCAATGGGTGAACGGGGTTTGGCAGCCACTCGCTTTTTTCAGCCGGCAGCTCCGGCCGAACGAGCTCAAATACAGCCGACGTGGCGCAGGCAGTAAAGACATTTAAACTTACCGCGTTGTCCGCTTCCTTGTTATTGTACAAGTAAGCGCGCGTAGCACCGCGCTTCAGTGTCATGTTTTGCTTTCGGGAGCTAGTATTTACACTCGCTGTCGCCAGTCCATACGAGTGTGAGCAGTACCTTATTTCAGGGCATTTGTGCCTCACAGAAACAATCAGCAGTGACTGTTCGTATCGCCTTGCCACTAAGTGGAATGAACCAAGACTGTTCGAATTTGCGTCATTCACCATCCAACATCCAGCCTCCCAATGTCTTCGCCGTGACCCTGGTTCGGGTGGCATCCGGGTACGATGCCTTGCCAAAGGGCAACCCGTGTTTGGTCGGGGACTGCTTATTGTGTATTCGCAGCTAACCTCCATATCTGGAGGCCGTTTCACTATCCGCCACCTGCGACCCCGTGGATGGGAGTTTGCTCTCCACACCACACACACACACACACACACACACACACACACACACACACACACACACACACACACACACACACACACACACATGAATACACATATACACATATACACATACACATACACATCCACAAACACAAACACACACCACATGCCACACGACACACACACATACCACACACACACACACACACACACCACACCACACACACACACACCACACACCACACCACACATATATTGTGTACACATTTGACATCACACAGACCACCACACACACAGACCACCACACACACAGACCACCACACACACAGACCACCACACACAACTGTTGGCTCTGATAGCTCCACCAACAGCACAAATGTACACCCACAAGTACTGACAGTGCCTGGCCTATCCAGCTTCGGGGATGGGACCATTCGCAAGATCTTCAGGAGGGGTAAAGGTAAAAACAGGTGCGGGTATAGCGGGAACAGGGAAAGAAAAGAAACAAAGGTTGGAAGATCTGTGACTGTTCGCGGACCCGATGCAAAGAGCGAAAAGTTAAAGCTTTATTAACTAAACGCGGACCTCGAAGGAAACACCGTCCAGATGCTCCATCCTCCTGCTGTGTTTTTCTTTTGAACTTTTCCCGCTGCTGGTCGAGTCAGGTAACCACGCAGGTGCGGAATTAATTGATATGATTTTCCCTGAAACCTCCAGCGAGTAATCCTCGAACGATCTCTTGTTATTATCTTCCAGGAATTTCAAAAATAACATTTACCTGAGGGAGAGGCCGAGCTGAGTGAGCATTTCGCGCGTCATCCGCAGGAGCTTCGAGTACTGACCGCGAACAAAAGGGGATTTCTTGTGTTTTAAAGAAGTAAAGTCATCTTGCTTGTTTTTAATAATATTTCATTGAAGGAAACATGCACATTTGCTCTTTGAGAAAAGTTTCACTTTCACCCCTGAGCGTTTGTCTCCACTTCCGTCTTTTGGTGTTGCCTAGCAACGATGTTCTCGCCTGAGGGAAATCGCATGAAGGATTGAGGTAAGAAGGAATGAGGGAGAGGAGTGAAGGATGAATGAAGGTTAGCAGAGGCGGTGCGTTTCATTAGCAAGCAGCTTGCTATCGGTGATAAGCGATGTCGAGCAGTCCGTTCCGTTTCGTTGGAGTGCTTGATTGAGCGCAAAGGCACAAAACAGATGACGCACAGTCCGATGGTCATGGCACGTGATGCAGGCAGGTGACGGCGATAAAGGACGACAAGGACGTCACAGGCCGGCAGGTTGATAATATGGCTGGCAGGTCGCTGATGCAGGTAGGGGCTGGCGAGGAGGCCAGACAGCCGGCTTAGCCTTAATCTGTCATAACCCAATCTATCCATTCTCCCACCTAGTCTGGGCCCCCAAACCTATATTAACCCCTGGTTCTCCACTTCCACTCGACGAATGTACAAGTTTTATTCATATTATAACAGGAAATGGTAAGAACTCGTCCCCTCTTCCACAATTCTGTCCTCTCTCCACCCAAACCTGTATATGAAATATTCAAACGACACCTTTTCACGGCCAGGTACGCACAGTGGTGAGAAAAAGTTTGTAAAACAAAATAACAGCATGGTGTGGAGCTGTGCTCGCACGATAAAGCCGGACAAAATGGACGACACCAGGAACGAAGTTTCACTGAGCTATTTATTCTAGCACACCTCGAAAGAACTCAAAAGCACTGACTAGCCCGTTAACACGGGCGGCAATTTATATCAAAAGTTCACCACACAAAAGCCACGCCTCTCAGGCGGGGCGTGGTATGCAAATAAGTCAGCCACGCCTCTCAACAGGGCGTGGTATGCAAATCGAGAGTCCGCCCGGGCAAGGCAAGTCCGGACACTTCTGGGCGAGTACAGGCAAGTAACCGCCCGCCGGTTACGTCATCGGCCGGTGCAAGGTGATTGTGTCATGCTTCCGGTAACCGCTACATGCGCCCCCCCAGAATTAACTTGCACCGGGACAGTCAGTTTGAGGGGGGTCTTGATGACCCGGGCCGAAACGACCCCTGGCGATTCGTGTAGGGGTGGAAGGTGGCGTGGCGGTGGATGGTCGGGCGGGGGGCTTGGTTGACGGGGGACGGCCCCGTCGTGGAGGAAGGGCCAACCGTGGAGGCTGGTCGAGGTCCAAATGGGCCGGCTTGAGGCGGTCCACGGAGATGCGGTCTGGTTTGCCATCGATGTCAATGATGAACGACTTGTCGTCCCTCTTCAGGACCCGGAAAGGTCCATCATACGGCGGCCGGAGCGGTCCCCGGTGTGCGTCGTTCCGGATAAAAACGTACTCCGCAGTGCGAAGTGCTGGGGGGAGGTGGGGTTGGGGGCAAATCTCCTGGCGGCCTCCTGGAGGACTGAGCGTTGGCGAGCCGCGGACCAGGGGCCGGTGGCATCAGGGATGAACTCGCCCGGCACGCGCAGTGGCTGGCCGTAGACCAGCTCGGCGGTGGAAGCCTGGAGGTCCTCCTTAGGGGCCGTTCGGAGGCCCATTAGGACCCACGGGAGCCTATCGGCCCAACCGTCGTCCTGGAGGCTGGCCCTGAGAGTGGCCTTCATCGAGCGGTGGAACCGCTCGCACAAGCCGTTGGCTTGAGGGTGGTCAGCCGTGGTGCGGTATAGCTTGACCCCCAAGGCCTGGGCGACCGCGCCCCAAAGCACGGAGGTGAATTGCGGGCCTCTGTCGGAGGAGATGTCCGAGGGGGTGCCGAAACGGGCAATCCAGGTGCCAATGAAGGCCTGCGCCACGTCGGCGGATGTTGTTGATGCCAGCGGGACGGCCTCCGGCCACCTGGTGGTCCTGTCCACCATCGTGAGGAGGTGGGTGAAGCCCCGCGAGGAGGGAAGTGGTCCCACCAGGTCCACATTGACGTGGTCGAACCGCCGCGCGGGCACGTCGAATGGTGTCAACGGCGCCTGGGTGTGCCGGTGGACCTTCGCGCGCTGGCAGGCGACACAGGCGTTGGCCCAGTCTTGGACGTCCTTACGGAGCCCGTGACAAACGAACTTTGCTGCCATGAGCTTCTGCGACGCTTTCCGGCCTGGGTGGGAAAGGACGTGAAGGGCGTCAAATATGTGCCGCTGCCATCCGGTGGGCACGATGGGGCGAGGTTGGCCCAGGGAAACGTTGCACAGGAGAACTGTGCCTGTGTCCTCGAACGTCATTTAAAAACACCTCACCACCAAGTAATTCAAAACACCTCACCACCACATCATTTAAAAACACCTCACCACCAAGTAATTCAAAACACCTCACCACCACATCATTTAAAAACACCTCACCACCAAGTAATTCAAAACACCTCACCACCACGTAATTCAAAACACCTCATTACCAACTAATTCAAAACACCTCACCACCACATAATTAAAAACACCTCCCCACCACGTAATTATAAATACCTCACCCCCACGTAATTCAAAACACCTCACCACCAAGTGATTTTAAAACACCTCGCCACCATTTGATTTAAAAACACATCACCACCACGTCATTTAAAAACACCTCACCACCATATAATTCAAAATACCTCACCACCACGTGATTCAAAACCACCACAACCTTATCAAAAACACTTCACAACCACGGAAACAAAAGTTTGAGGGAGTCGTTAAGTGACAACACAGACACTGCCCAGATGTGTAGATATATAGATAAATGACTGTACCCGAGTTGCCGTTTTGTCATGGTTTAAACCAATCATAATTCAAACAATTATTTTGCATGAATGTATTTGTAATATACGTGATATCACATTTTATAAACTGAAGTTGAAAAAAAAAATTCCGAAAAAAGAAATAATTGGATTTTTTATTTATTTTAAAGAATACCCTTGGGACATACATACCGACGTGAGAGATATGTGCGTACCAGAAGTTTGGTACGATTTCACAAAAGTTTGAGAAAGTAGTTCAGTGACAACACAGGACAGACACTGCACAGATATATATATCTGTGAAGGAAAGGTGCAGACTGGAAGTTTGGAACGATTACACCTCACCACCACGTAATTCAAAACACCTCACCACCAAGTAATTCAAAACATCTCACAGCCATAAAACACGTAATAAAAACACCTCACAGCCATAAAACACGTAATAAAAACACCTCACAGCCATAAAACACGGAATAAAAACACCTCACCACCACAAAATTAAAAACACCTCACAGCCACGAAATTAAAAACACCTCACCACCACAAAATTCAAAACACCTCACAGCCATAAAACACGTAATAAAAACACCTCACAGCCATAAAACACGTAATAAAAACACCTCACCACCACGGAATTAAAAACACCTCACAGCCATAAAACACGTAATAAAAACACCTCACAGCCATAAAAAAAGTTATAAAAACACGTCACAGCCATAAAACACGTAATAAAAACACCTCACCACCACGAAATTAAAAACACCTCACAGCCATAAAACACGCAATAACAACACCTCACCACCACAAAATTAAAAACACCTCACAGCCATAAAACACGCAATAAAAACACCTCACAGCCATAAAACACGTAATAAAAACACCTCATGCCATAAAACACAATAAAAACACCTCACAGCCATAAAACACGAAATAAAAACACCTCACAGCCATAAAACACGTAATAAAAACACCTCACAGCCATAAAACACGTAATAAAAACACCTCATAGCTATAAAACACATAATAAAAACACCTCACAGTCACAAAACACGTAATAGAAACACCTCACAGCCACGAAATTGAAAACACCTCACCACCATGAAATTAAAAACACCTCACAGCCATAAAACACGTAATAAAAACACCTCACCACCACGAAATTGAAAACACCTCACAGCCATAAAACACGTAATAAAAACACCTCACCACCACGAAATTAAAAACACCTCACCACCACAAAATTAAAAACACCTCACAGCCATAAATCACGTAATAAAAACACCTCACCACCACAAAATTAAAAACACCTCACCACCACGAAATTAAAAACACCTCACCACCACGAAATTGAAAACACATCACCACCAGGAAATTAAAAACACCTCACAGCCACAAAACACGTAATAAAAACACCTCACAGCCACGAAATTGAAAACACCTCACCACCACGAAATTAAAAACACCTCACAGCCATAACACGTAATAAAGACACCTCACCACCACGAAATTAAAAACACCTCACAGCCATAAAACACGGAATAAAAACACCTCACAGCCATAAAACACGTAATAAAAACACCTCATAGCCATAAAACACATCATAAAAACACCTCACAGTCACACAACACATAATAAAAACACCTCACAGCCACGAAATTGAAAACACCTCACCACCATGAAATTTTAAAAACCTCACAGCCATAAAACACGTATTAAAACACCTCATAGCCATAAAACACGTATTAAAAACACTTCACCACCACGTAATAAAAACACCTCACCACCACGAAATTTAAAAAACCTCACAGCCATAAAACACGTAATAAAAACACCTCACCACCACGAAATTAAAAACACCTCACAGCCATAAAACAAGTAATAAAAGCACCTCACACCATAAAACACGTAATAAAAACACCTCACCACCACGTAATAAAAACACCTCACAGCCACGAAATTGAAAACACCTCACCACCACGAAATTAAAAACACCTCACAGCCATAACACGTAATAAAGACACCTCACCACCACGAAATTAAAAACACCTCACAGCCATAAAACACGGAATAAAAACACCTCACAGCCATAAAACACGTAATAAAAATACCTCATAGCCATAAAACACATCATAAAAACACCTCACAGTCACAAAACACATAATAAAAACACCTCACAGCCACGAAATTGAAAACACCTCACCACCATGAAATTTTAAAAACCTCACAGCCATAAAACACGTATTAAAACACATCACCACCACGAAATTAAAAACACCTCACAGCCATAAAACAAGTAATAAAAGCACCTCACACCATAAAACACGTAATAAAAACACCTCACCACCACGTAATAAAAACACCTCACAGCCACGAAATTGAAAACACCTCACCACCACAAAATTAAAAACACATCACATCCATAAAACACGTAATAAAAACAACTCACCATCACGAAATTTAAAAAACCTCACAGCCATAAAACACGTAATAAAAACACCTCACCACCACGACATTAAAAACACCTCACAGCCATAAAACACGTAATAAAAACACCTCACAGCCATAAAACACGTAATAAAAACACATCACAGCCATAAAACACGTAATAAAAACACCTCACAGCCATAAAACACAAAATAAAAACACCTCACAGCCACGAAATTAAAACACCTCACAGCCACAAAACACGTAATAAAAACACCTCACCACTACGAAATTAAAAACACCTCACAGCCATAAAACAAGTAATAAAAGCACCTCACACCATAAAACACGTAATAAAAACACCTCACCACCACGTAATAAAAACACCTCACAGCCACGAAATTGAAAACACCTCACCACCACAAAATTAAAAACACCTCACATCCATAAAACACGTAATAAAAACAACTCACCATCACGAAATTTAAAAAACCTCACAGCCATAAAACACGTAATAAAAACACCTCACCACCACGAAATTAAAAACACCTCACAGCCATAAAACACGTAATAAAAACACCTCACAGCCATAAAACACGTAATAAAAACACCTCACCACCACAAAATTAAAAACACCTCACAGCCATAAAACACGTAATAAAAACACCTCACACCATAAAACACGTAATAAAAACACCTCACCACCACGTAATAAAAACACCTCACAGCCACGAAATTGAAAACACCTCACCACCACAAAATTAAAAACACCTCACATCCATAAAACACGTAATAAAAACAACTCACCATCACGAAATTTAAAAAACCTCACAGCCATAAAACACGTAATAAAAACACCTCACCGCCACAAAATTAAAAACACCTCACAGCCATAAAACACGTAATAAAAACACCTCACAGCCATAAAACACGTAATAAAAACACCTCACCACCACAAAATTAAAAACACCTCACATCCATAAAACACGTAATAAAAACAACTCACCATCACGAAATTTTAAAAACCTCACAGCCATAAAACACGTAATAAAAACACCTCACCACCACGAAATTAAAAACACCTCACAGCCACAAAACACGTAATAAAAACACCTCACAGCCACGAAATTGAAAACACCTCACCACCATGAAATTAAAAACACCTCACAGCCATAAAACACGTAATAAAAACACCTCACCACCACGAAATTGAAAACACCTCACAGCCATAAAACACGTAATAAAAACACCTCACCACCACGAAATTAAAAACACCTCACCACCACAAAATTAAAAACACCTCACAGCCATAAATCATGTAATAAAAACACCTCACCACCACGAAATTAAAAACACCTCACCACCACAAAATTAAAAACACCTCACCACCACTAAATTGAAAACACATCACCACCAGGAAATTAAAAACACCTCACAGCCACAAAACACGTAATAAAAACACCTCACAGCCACGAAATTGAAAACACCTCACCACCACGAAATTAAAAACACCTCACAGCCATAACACGTAATAAAGACACCTCACCACCACGAAATTAAAAACACCTCACAGCCATAAAACACGGAATAAAAACACCTCACAGCCATAAAACACGTAATAAAAACACCTCATAGCCATAAAACACATCATAAAAACACCTCACAGTCACACAACACATAATAAAAACACCTCACAGCCACGAAATTGAAAACACCTCACCACCATGAAATTTTAAAAACCTCACAGCCATAAAACACGTATTAAAACACCTCATAGCCATAAAACACGTATTAAAAACACTTCACCACCACGTAATAAAAACACCTCACCACCACGAAATTTAAAAAACCTCACAGCCATAAAACACGTAATAAAAACACCTCACCACCACGAAATTAAAAACACCTCACAGCCATAAAACAAGTAATAAAAGCACCTCACACCATAAAACACGTAATAAAAACACCTCACCACCACGTAATAAAAACACCTCACAGCCACGAAATTGAAAACACCTCACCACCACGAAATTAAAAACACCTCACAGCCAAAACACGTAATAAAGACACCTCACCACCACGAAATTAAAAACACCTCACAGCCATAAAACACGGAATAAAAACACCTCACAGCCATAAAACACGTAATAAAAATACCTCATAGCCATAAAACACATCATAAAAACACCTCACAGTCACAAAACACATAATAAAAACACCTCACAGCCACGAAATTGAAAACACCTCACCACCACGAAATTAAAAACACCTCACCACCACAAAATTAAAAACACCTCACCACCACGAAATTGAAAACACATCACCACCAGGAAATTAAAAACACCTCACAGCCACAAAACACGTAATAAAAACACCTCACAGCCACGAAATTGAAAACACCTCACCACCACGAAATTAAAAACACCTCACAGCCATAACACGTAATAAAGACACCTCACCACCACGAAATTAAAAACACCTCACAGCCATAAAACACGGAATAAAAACACCTCACAGCCATAAAACACGTAATAAAAACACCTCATAGCCATAAAACACATCATAAAAACACCTCACAGTCACAAAACACATAATAAAAACACCTCACAGCCACGAAATTGAAAACACCTCACCACTATGAAATTTTAAAAACCTCACAGCCATAAAACACGTATTAAAACACCTCATAGCCATAAAACACGTATTAAAAACACTTCACCACCACGTAATAAAAACACCTCACCACCACGAAATTTAAAAAACCTCACAGCCATAAAACACGTAATAAAAACACCTCACCACCACGAAATTAAAAACACCTCACAGCCATAAAACAAGTAATAAAAGCACCTCACACCATAAAACACGTAATAAAAACACCTCACCACCACGTAATAAAAACACCTCACAGCCACGAAATTGAAAACACCTCACCACCACAAAATTAAAAACACCTCACATCCATAAAACACGTAATAAAAACAACTCACCATCACGAAATTTTAAAAACCTCACAGCCATAAAACACGTAATAAAAACACCTCACCACCACGAAATTAAAAACACCTCACAGCCATAAAACACGTAATAAAAACACCTCACAGCCATAAAACACGTAATAAAAACACATCACAGCCATAAAACACGTAATAAAAACACCTCACAGCCACGAAATTAAAACACCTCACAGCCACAAAACACGTAATAAAAACACCTCACCACTACGAAATTAAAAACACCTCACAGCCACGAAATTGAAAACATCTCACCACCCCGAAATTAAAAACACCTCACAGCCATAAATCACGTAATAAAAACACCTCACCACCACAAAATTAAAAACACCTCACCACCACGAAATTAAAAACACCTCACCACCACAAAATTAAAAACACCTCACCACCACGAAATTGAAAACACATCACCACCAGGAAATTAAAAACACCTCACAGCCACAAAACACGTAATAAAAACACCTCACAGCCACGAAATTGAAAACACCTCACCACCACGAAATTAAAAACACCTCACAGCCATAACACGTAATAAAGACACCTCACCACCACGAAATTAAAAACACCTCACAGCCATAAAACACGGAATAAAAACACCTCACAGCCACGAAATTGAAAACACCTCACCACCACGAAATTAAAAACACCTCACAGCCATAACACGTAATAAAGACACCTCACCACCACGAAATTAAAAACACCTCACAGCCATAAAACACGGAATAAAAACACCTCACAGCCATAAAACACGTAATAAAAATACCTCATAGCCATAAAACACATCATAAAAACACCTCACAGTCACAAAACACATAATAAAAACACCTCACAGCCACGAAATTGAAAACACCTCACCACCATGAAATTTTAAAAACCTCACAGCCATAAAACACGTATTAAAACACATCACCACCACGAAATTAAAAACACCTCACAGCCATAAAACAAGTAATAAAAGCACCTCACACCATAAAACACGTAATAAAAACACCTCACCACCACGTAATAAAAACACCTCACAGCCACGAAATTGAAAACACCTCACCACCACAAAATTAAAAACACCTCACATCCATAAAACACGTAATAAAAACAACTCACCATCACGAAATTTAAAAAACCTCACAGCCATAAAACACGTAATAAAAACACCTCACCACCACGACATTAAAAACACCTCACAGCCATAAAACACGTAATAAAAACACCTCACAGCCATAAAACACGTAATAAAAACACATCACAGCCATAAAACACGTAATAAAAACACCTCACAGCCATAAAACACAAAATAAAAACACCTCACAGCCACGAAATTAAAACACCTCACAGCCACAAAACACGTAATAAAAACACCTCACCACTACGAAATTAAAAACACCTCACAGCCACGAAATTGAAAACATCTCACCACCCCGAAATTAAAAACACCTCACAGCCATAAATCACGTAATAAAAACACCTCACCACCACAAAATTAAAAACACCTCACCACCACGAAATTAAAAACACCTCACCACCACAAAATTAAAAACACCTCACCACCACGAAATTAAAAACACCTCACCACCACAAAATTAAAAACACCTCACCACCACGAAATTGAAAACACATCACCACCAGGAAATTAAAAACACCTCACAGCCACAAAACACATAATAAAAACACCTCACAGCCACGAAATTGAAAACACCTCACCACCATGAAATTTTAAAAACCTCACAGCCATAAAACACGTATTAAAACACCTCACCACCACGAAATTAAAAACACCTCACAGCCATAAAACAAGTAATAAAAGCACCTCACACCATAAAACACGTAATAAAAACACCTCACCACCACGTAATAAAAACACCTCACAGCCACGAAATTGAAAACACCTCACCACCACAAAATTAAAAACACCTCACATCCATAAAACACGTAATAAAAACAACTCACCATCACGAAATTTAAAAAACCTCACAGCCATAAAACACGTAATAAAAACACCTCACCACCACGAAATTAAAAACACCTCACAGCCATAAAACACGTAATAAAAACACCTCACAGCCATAAAACACGTAATAAAAACACCTCACCACCACAAAATTAAAAACACCTCACATCCATAAAACACGTAATAAAAACAACTCACCATCACGAAATTTAAAAAACCTCACAGCCATAAAACACGTAATAAAAACACCTCACCACCACGAAATTAAAAACACCTCACAGCCACAAAACACGTAATAAAAACACCTCACAGCCACGAAATTGAAAACACCTCACCACCATGAAATTAAAAACACCTCACAGCCATAAAACACGTAATAAAAACACCTCACCACCACGAAATTGAAAACACCTCACAGCCATAAAACACGTAATAAAAACACCTCACCACCACGAAATTAAAAACACCTCACCACCACAAAATTAAAAACACCTCACAGCCATAAATCATGTAATAAAAACACCTCACCACCACGAAATTAAAAACACCTCACCACCACAAAATTAAAAACACCTCACCACCACTAAATTGAAAACACATCACCACCAGGAAATTAAAAACACCTCACAGCCACAAAACACGTAATAAAAACACCTCACAGCCACGAAATTGAAAACACCTCACCACCACGAAATTAAAAACACCTCACAGCCATAACACGTAATAAAGACACCTCACCACCACGAAATTAAAAACACCTCACAGCCATAAAACACGGAATAAAAACACCTCACAGCCATAAAACACGTAATAAAAACACCTCATAGCCATAAAACACATCATAAAAACACCTCACAGTCACAAAACACCTAATAAAAACACCTCACAGCCACGAAATTGAAAACACCTCACCACCATGAAATTTTAAAAACCTCACAGCCATAAAACACATATTAAAACACCTCATAGCCATAAAACACGTATTAAAAACACTTCACAACCACGTAATAAAAACACCTCACCACCACGAAATTTAAAAAACCTCACAGCCATAAAACACGTAATAAAAACACCTCACCACCACGAAATTAAAAACACCTCACAGCCATAAAACAAGTAATAAAAGCACCTCACACCATAAAACACGTAATAAAAACACCTCACCACCACGTAATAAAAACACCTCACAGCCACGAAATTGAAAACACCTCACCACCAAGAAATTAAAAACACCTCACAGCCATAACACGTAATAAAGACACCTCACCACCACGAAATTAAAAACACCTCACAGCCATAAAACACGGAATAAAAACACCTCACAGCCATAAAACACGTAATAAAAATACCTCATAGCCATAAAACACATCATAAAAACACCTCACAGTCACAAAACACATAATAAAAACACCTCACAGCCACGAAATTGAAAACACCTCACCACCACGAAATTAAAAACACCTCACCACCACAAAATTAAAAACACCTCACCACCACGAAATTGAAAACACATCACCACCAGGAAATTAAAAACACCTCACAGCCACAAAACACGTAATAAAAACACCTCACAGCCACGAAATTGAAAACACCTCACCACCACGAAATTAAAAACACCTCACAGCCATAACACGTAATAAAGACACCTCACCACCACGAAATTAAAAACACCTCACAGCCATAAAACACGGAATAAAAACACCTCACAGCCATAAAACACGTAATAAAAACACCTCATAGCCATAAAACACATCATAAAAACACCTCACAGTCACAAAACACATAATAAAAACACCTCACAGCCACGAAATTGAAAACACCTCACCACCATGAAATTTTAAAAACCTCACAGCCATAAAACACGTATTAAAACACCTCATAGCCATAAAACACGTATTAAAAACACTTCACCACCACGTAATAAAAACACCTCACCACCACGAAATTTAAAAAACCTCACAGCCATAAAACACGTAATAAAAACACCTCACCACCACGAAATTAAAAACACCTCACAGCCATAAAACAAGTAATAAAAGCACCTCACACCATAAAACACGTAATAAAAACACCTCACCACCACGTAATAAAAACACCTCACAGCCACGAAATTGAAAACACCTCACCACCACAAAATTAAAAACACCTCACATCCATAAAACACGTAATAAAAACAACTCACCATCACGAAATTTAAAAAACCTCACAGCCATAAAACACGTAATAAAAACACCTCACCACCACGAAATTAAAAACACCTCACAGCCATAAAACACGTAATAAAAACACCTCACAGCCATAAAACACGTAATAAAAACACATCACAGCCATAAAACACGTAATAAAAACACCTCACAGCCACGAAATTAAAACACCTCACAGCCACAAAACACGTAATAAAAACACCTCACCACTACGAAATTAAAAACACCTCACAGCCACGAAATTGAAAACATCTCACCACCCCGAAATTAAAAACACCTCACAGCCATAAATCACGTAATAAAAACACCTCACCACCACAAAATTAAAAACACCTCACCACCACGAAATTAAAAACACCTCACCACCACAAAATTAAAAACACCTCACCACCACGAAATTGAAAACACATCACCACCAGGAAATTAAAAACACCTCACAGCCACAAAACACGTAATAAAAACACCTCACAGCCACGAAATTGAAAACACCTCACCACCACGAAATTAAAAACACCTCACAGCCATAACACGTAATAAAGACACCTCACCACCACGAAATTAAAAACACCTCACAGCCATAAAACACGGAATAAAAACACCTCACAGCCATAAAACACGTAATAAAAACACCTCATAGCCATAAAACACATCATAAAAACACCTCACAGTCACAAAACACATAATAAAAACACCTCACAGCCACGAAATTGAAAACACCTCACCACCATGAAATTTTAAAAACCTCACAGCCATAAAACACGTATTAAAACACCTCACAGCCACAAAACACGGAATAAAAACACCTCACCACTACGAAATTAAAAACACCTCACAGCCACGAAATTGAAAACATCTCACCACCCCGAAATTAAAAACACCTCACAGCCATAAAACACGTAATAAAAACACCTCACAGCCACGAAATTAAAAACACCTCACAGCCACGAAATTAAAAACACCTCACAGCCATAAAACATGTAATAAAAACACCTCACCACCACAAAATTAAAAACACCTCACAGCCACGAAATTAAAAACACCTCACCACCACAAAATTCAAAACACCTCACAGCCATAAAACACGTAATAAAAACACCTCACAGCCATAAAACACGTAATAAAAACACCTCACCACCACGGAATTAAAAACACCTCACAGCCATAAAACACGTAATAAAAACACCTCACAGCCATAAAAAAAAGTTATAAAATCACGTCACAGCCATAAAACACGTAATGAAAACACCTCACCACCACAAAATTAAAAACACCTCACATCCATAAAACACGTAATAAAAACAACTCACCATCACGAAATTTAAAAAACCTCACAGCCATAAAACACGTAATAAAAACACCTCACCACCACGAAATTAAAAACACCTCACAGCCATAAAACACGTAATAAAAACACCTCACAGCCATAAAACACGTAATAAAAACACATCACAGCCATAAAACGCGTAATAAAAACACCTCACAGCCACGAAATTAAAACACCTCACAGCCACAAAACACGTAATAAAAACACCTCACCACTACGAAATTAAAAACACCTCACAGCCACGAAATTGAAAACATCTCACCACCCCGAAATTAAAAACACCTCACAGCCATAAATCACGTAATAAAAACACCTCACCACCACAAAATTAAAAACACCTCACCACCACGAAATTAAAAACACCTCACCACCACAAAATTAAAAACACCTCACCACCACGAAATTGAAAACACATCACCACCAGGAAATTAAAAACACCTCACAGCCACAAAACACGTAATAAAAACACCTCACAGCCACGAAATTGAAAACACCTCACCACCACGAAATTAAAAACACCTCACAGCCATAACACGTAATAAAGACACCTCACCACCACGAAATTAAAAACACCTCACAGCCATAAAACACGGAATAAAAACACCTCACAGCCATAAAACACGTAATAAAAACACCTCATAGCCATAAAACACATCATAAAAACACCTCACAGTCACAAAACACATAATAAAAACACCTCACAGCCACGAAATTGAAAACACCTCACCACCATGAAATTTTAAAAACCTCACAGCCATAAAACACGTATTAAAACACCTCACAGCCACAAAACACGGAATAAAAACACCTCACCACTACGAAATTAAAAACACCTCACAGCCACGAAATTGAAAACATCTCACCACCCCGAAATTAAAAACACCTCACAGCCATAAAACACGTAATAAAAACACCTCACAGCCACGAAATTAAAAACACCTCACAGCCACGAAATTAAAAACACCTCACAGCCATAAAACATGTAATAAAAACACCTCACCACCACAAAATTAAAAACACCTCACAGCCACGAAATTAAAAACACCTCACCACCACAAAATTCAAAACACCTCACAGCCATAAAACACGTAATAAAAACACCTCACAGCCATAAAACACGTAATAAAAACACCTCACCACCACGGAATTAAAAACACCTCACAGCCATAAAACACGTAATAAAAACACCTCACAGCCATAAAAAAAAGTTATAAAATCACGTCACAGCCATAAAACACGTAATGAAAACACCTCACCACCACGAAATTAAAAACACCTCACAGCCATAAAACACGCAATAACAACACCTCACCACCACAAAATTAAAAACACCTCACAGCCATAAAACACGCAATAAAAACACCTCACAGCCATAAAACACGTAATAAAAACACCTCATGCCATAAAACACAATAAAAACACCTCACAGCCATAAAACACGAAATAAAAACACCTCACAGCCATAAAACACGTAATAAAAACACCTCACAGCCATAAAACACGTAATAAAAACACCTCATAGCTATAAAACACATAATAAAAACCCCTCACAGTCACAAAACACGTAATAGAAACACCTCACAGCCACGAAATTGAAAACACCTCACCACCATGAAATTAAAAACACCTCACAGCCATAAAACACGTAATAAAAACACCTCACCACCACGAAATTGAAAACACCTCACAGCCATAAAACACGTAATAAAAACACCTCACCACCACGAAATTAAAAACACCTCACCACCACAAAATTAAAAACACCTCACAGCCATAAATCACGTAATAAAAACACCTCACCACCACAAAATTAAAAACACCTCACCACCACGAAATTAAAAACACCTCACCACCACAAAATTAAAAACACCTCACCACCACGAAATTGAAAACACCTCACCACCAGGAAATTAAAAACACCTCACAGCCACAAAACACGTAATAAAAACACCTCACAGCCACGAAATTGAAAACACCTCACCACCACGAAATTAAAAACACCTCACAGCCATAACACGTAATAAAGACACCTCACCACCACGAAATTAAAAACACCTCACAGCCATAAAACACGGAATAAAAACACCTCACAGCCATAAAACACGTAATAAAAACACCTCATAGCCATAAAACACATCATAAAAACACCTCACAGTCACAAAACACATAATAAAAACACCTCACAGCCACGAAATTGAAAACACCTCACCACCATGAAATTTTAAAAACCTCACAGCCATAAAACACGTATTAAAACACCTCATAGCCATAAAACACGTATTAAAAACACTTCACCACCACGTAATAAAAACACCTCACCACCACGAAATATAAAAAACCTCACAGCCATAAAACACGTAATAAAAACACCTCACCACCACGAAATTAAAAACACCTCACAGCCATAAAACAAGTAATAAAAGCACCTCACACCATAAAACACGTAATAAAAACACCTCACCACCACGTAATAAAAACACCTCACAGCCACGAAATTGAAAACACCTCACCACCACAAAATTAAAAACACCTCACATCCATAAAACACGTAATAAAAACAACTCACCATCACGAAATTTAAAAAACCTCACAGCCATAAAACACGTAATAAAAACACCTCACCACCACGAAATTAAAAACACCTCACAGCCATAAAACACGTAATAAAAACACCTCACAGCCATAAAACACGTAATAAAAACACATCACAGCCATAAAACACGTAATAAAAACACCTCACAGCCATAAAACACATAATAAAAACACCTCACAGCCACGAAATTAAAACACCTCACAGCCACAAAACACGTAATAAAAACACCTCACCACTACGAAATTAAAAACACCTCACAGCCACGAAATTGAAAACATCTCACCACCCCGAAATTAAAAACACCTCACAGCCATAAAACACGTAATAAAAACACCTCACAGCCACGAAATTAAAAACACCTCACAGCCACGAAATTAAAAACACCTCACAGCCATAAAACACGTAATAAAAACACCTCACCACCACAAAATTAAAAACACCTCACAGCCACGAAATTAAAAACACCTCACCACCATAAAATTAAAAACACCTCACAGCCATAAAACACGTAATAAAAACACCTCACAGCCATAAAACACGTAATAAAAACACCTCACCACCACGGAATTAAAAACACCTCACAGCCATAAAACACGTAATAAAAACACCTCACAGCCATAAAAAAAGTTATAAAATCACGTCACAGCCATAAAACACGTAATAAAAACACCTCACCACCACGAAATTAAAAACACCTCACAGCCATAAAACACGCAATAACAACACCTCACCACCACAAAATTAAAAACACCTTACAGCCATAAAACACGCAATAAAAACACCTCACAGCCATAAAACACGTAATAAAAACACCTCATGCCATAAAACACAATAAAAACACCTCACAGCCATAAAACACGAAATAAAAACACCTCACAGCCATAAAACACTTAAGAAAAACACCTCACAGCCATAAAACACGTAATAAAAACACCTCATAGCTATAAAACACATAATAAAAACACCTCACAGTCACAAAACACGTAATAGAAACACCTCACAGCCACGAAATTGAAAACACCTCACCACCATGAAATTAAAAACACCTCACAGCCATAAAACACGTAATAAAAACACCTCACCACCACGAAATTGAAAACACCTCACAGCCATAAAACACGTAATAAAAACACCTCACCACCACGAAATTAAAAACACCTCACCACCACAAAATTAAAACACCTCACAGCCATAAATCACGTAATAAAAACACCTCACCGCCACAAAATTAAAAACACCTCACCACCACGAAATTAAAAACACCTCACCACCACAAAATAAAAACACCTCACAGCCACGAAATTGAAAACACCTCACCACCACGAAATTAAAAACACCTCACAGCCATAACACGTAATAAAGACACCTCACCACCACGAAATTAAAAACACCTCACAGCCATAAAACACGGAATAAAAACACCTCACAGCCATAAAACACGTAATAAAAACACCTCATAGCCATAAAACACATCATAAAAACACCTCACAGTCACAAAACACATAATAAAAACACCTCACAGCCACGAAATTGAAAACACCTCACCACCATGAAATTTTAAAAACCTCACAGCCATAAAACACGTATTAAAACACCTCATAGCCATAAAACACGTATTAAAAACACTTCACCACCACGTAATAAAAACACCTCACCACCACGAAATATAAAAAACCTCACAGCCATAAAACACGTAATAAAAACACCTCACCACCACGAAATTAAAAACACCTCACAGCCATAAAACAAGTAATAAAAGCACCTCACACCATAAAACACGTAATAAAAACACCTCACCACCACGTAATAAAAACACCTCACAGCCACGAAATTGAAAACACCTCACCACCACAAAATTAAAAACACCTCACATCCATAAAACACGTAATAAAAACAACTCACCATCACGAAATTTAAAAAACCTCACAGCCATAAAACACGTAATAAAAACACCTCACCACCACGAAATTAAAAACACCTCACAGCCATAAAACACGTAATAAAAACACCTCACAGCCATAAAACACGTAATAAAAACACATCACAGCCATAAAACACGTAATAAAAACACCTCACAGCCATAAAACACATAATAAAAACACCTCACAGCCACGAAATTAAAACACCTCACAGCCACAAAACACGTAATAAAAACACCTCACCACTACGAAATTAAAAACACCTCACAGCCACGAAATTGAAAACATCTCACCACCCCGAAATTAAAAACACCTCACAGCCATAAAACACGTAATAAAAACACCTCACAGCCACGAAATTAAAAACACCTCACAGCCACGAAATTAAAAACACCTCACAGCCATAAAACACGTAATAAAAACACCTCACAACCACAAAATTAAAAACACCTCACAGCCACGAAATTAAAAACACCTCACCACCATAAAATTAAAAACACCTCACAGCCATAAAGCACGTAATAAAAACACCTCACAGCCATAAAACACGTAATAAAAACACCTCACCACCACGGAATTAAAAACACCTCACAGCCATAAAACACGTAATAAAAACACCTCACAGCCATAAAAAAAGTTATAAAATCACGTCACAGCCATAAAACACGTAATAAAAACACCTCACCACCACGAAATTAAAAACACCTCACAGCCATAAAACACGCAATAACAACACCTCACCACCACAAAATTAAAAACACCTTACAGCCATAAAACATGCAATAAAAACACCTCACAGCCATAAAACACGTAATAAAAACACCTCATGCCATAAAACACAATAAAAACACCTCACAGCCATAAAACACGAAATAAAAACACCTCACAGCCATAAAACACTTAAGAAAAACACCTCACAGCCATAAAACACGTAATAAAAACACCTCATAGCTATAAAACACATAATAAAAACACCTCACAGCCACAAAACACGTAATAGAAACACCTCACAGCCACGAAATTGAAAACACCTCACCACCATGAAATTAAAAACACCTCACAGCCATAACACGTAATAAAAACACCTCACCACCACGAAATTGAAAACACCTCACAGCCATAAAACACGTAATAAAAACACCTCACAGCCATAAAACACGTAATAAAAACACCTCATAGCCATAAAACACGCAATAACAACACCTCACCACCACAAAATTAAAAACACCTTACAGCCATAAAACACGCAATAAAAACACCTCACAGCCATAAAACACGTAATAAAAACACCTCATGCCATAAAACACAATAAAAACACCTCACAGCCATAAAACACGAAATAAAAACACCTCACAGCCATAAAACACTTAAGAAAAACACCTCACAGCCATAAAACACGTAATAAAAACACCTCATAGCTATAAAACACATAATAAAAACACCTCACAGCCACAAAACACGTAATAGAAACACCTCACAGCCACGAAATTGAAAACACCTCACCACCATGAAATTAAAAACACCTCACAGCCATAACACGTAATAAAAACACCTCACCACCACGAAATTGAAAACACCTCACAGCCATAAAACACGTAATAAAAACACCTCACAGCCATAAAACACGTAATAAAAACACCTCATAGCCATAAAACACATCATAAAAACACCTCACAGTCACACAACACATAAACACCTCACAGCCACGAAATTGAAAACACCTCACCACCATGAAATTTTAAAAACCTCACAGCCATAAAACACGTATTAAAACACCTCATAGCCATAAAACACGTATTAAAAACACCTCATAGCCATAAAACACATCATAAAAACACCTCACAGTCACACAACACATAAACACCTCACAGCCACGAAATTGAAAACACCTCACCACCATGAAATTTTAAAAACCTCACAGCCATAAAACACGTATTAAAACACCTCATAGCCATAAAACACGTATTAAAAACACTTCACAACCACGTAATAAAAACACCTCACCACCACGAAATTTAAAAAACCTCACAGCCATAAAACACGTAATAAAAACACCTCACCACCACGAAATTAAAAACACCTCACAGCCATAAAACAAGTAATAAAAGCACCTCACACCATAAAACACGTAATAAAAACACCTCACAGCCATAAAACACGTAATAAAAACACCTCACCACCACAAAATTGAAAACACCTCACCACCAGGAAATTAAAAACACCTCACAGCCACAAAACACGTAATAAAAACACCTCACAGCCACGAAATTGAAAACACCTCACCACCACGAAATTAAAAACACCTCACAGCCATAACACGTAATAAAGACACCTCACCACCACGAAATTAAAAACACCTCACAGCCATAAAACACGGAATAAAAACACCTCACAGCCATAAAACACGTAATAAAAATACCTCATAGCCATAAAACACATCATAAAAACACCTCACAGTCACAAAACACATAATAAAAACACCTCACAGCCACGAAATTGAAAACACCTCACCACCACGAAATTAAAAACACCTCACCACCACAAAATTAAAAACACCTCACCACCACGAAATTGAAAACACATCACCACCAGGAAATTAAAAACACCTCACAGCCACAAAACACGTAATAAAAACACCTCACAGCCACGAAATTGAAAACACCTCACCACCACGAAATTAAAAACACCTCACAGCCATAACACGTAATAAAGACACCTCACCACCACGAAATTAAAAACACCTCACAGCCATAAAACACGGAATAAAAACACCTCACAGCCATAAAACACGTAATAAAAACACCTCATAGCCATAAAACACATCATAAAAACACCTCACAGTCACACAACACATAATAAAAACACCTCACAGCCACGAAATTGAAAACACCTCACCACCATGAAATTTTAAAAACCTCACAGCCATAAAACACGTATTAAAACACCTCATAGCCATAAAACACGTATTAAAAACACTTCACCACCACGTAATAAAAACACCTCACCACCACGAAATTTAAAAAACCTCACAGCCATAAAACACGTAATAAAAACACCTCACCACCACGAATTTAAAAACACCTCACAGCCATAAAACAAGTAATAAAAGCACCTCACACCATAAAACACGTAATAAAAACACCTCACCACCACGTAATAAAAACACCTCACAGCCACGAAATTGAAAACACCTCACCACCACGAAATTAAAAACACCTCACAGCCATAACACGTAATAAAGACACCTCACCACCACGAAATTAAAAACACCTCACAGCCATAAAACACGGAATAAAAACACCTCACAGCCATAAAACACGTAATAAAAATACCTCATAGCCATAAAACACATCATAAAAACACCTCACAGTCACAAAACACATAATAAAAACACCTCACAGCCACGAAATTGAAAACACCTCACCACCATGAAATTTTAAAAACCTCACAGCCATAAAACACGTATTAAAACACCTCACCACCACGAAATTAAAAACACCTCACAGCCATAAAACAAGTAATAAAAGCACCTCACACCATAAAACACGTAATAAAAACACCTCACCACCACGTAATAAAAACACCTCACAGCCACGAAATTGAAAACACCTCACCACCACAAAATTAAAAACACCTCACATCCATAAAACATGTAATAAAAACAACTCACCATCACGAAATTTAAAAAACCTCACAGCCATAAAACACGTAATAAAAACACCTCACCACCACGACATTAAAAACACCTCACAGCCATAAAACACGTAATAAAAACACCTCACAGCCATAAAACACGTAATAAAAACACATCACAGCCATAAAACACGTAATAAAAACACCTCACAGCCATAAAACACATAATAAAAACACCTCACAGCCACGAAATTAAAACACCTCACAGCCACAAAACACGTAATAAAAACACCTCACCACTACGAAATTAAAAACACCTCACAGCCACGAAATTGAAAACATCTCACCACCCCGAAATTAAAAACACCTCACAGCCATAAAACACGTAATAAAAACACCTCACCACCACGAAATTAAAAACACCTCACAGCCACAAAACACGTAATAAAAACACCTCACAGCCACGAATTTGAAAACACCTCACCACCATGAAATTAAAAACACCTCACAGCCATAAAACACGTAATAAAAACACCTCACCACCACGAAATTGAAAACACCTCACAGCCATAAAACACGTAATAAAAACACCTCACCACCACGAAATTAAAAACACCTCACCACCACAAAATTAAAAACACCTCACAGCCATAAATCACGTAATAAAAACACCTCACCACCACAAAATTAAAAACACCTCACCACCACGAAATTAAAAACACCTCACCACCACAAAATTAAAAACACCTCACCACCACGAAATTGAAAACACATCACCACCAGGAAATTAAAAACACCTCACAGCCACAAAACACGTAATAAAAACACCTCACAGCCACGAAATTGAAAACACCTCACCACCACGAAATTAAAAACACCTCACAGCCATAACACGTAATAAAGACACCTCACCACCACGAAATTAAAAACACCTCACAGCCATAAAACACGGAATAAAAACACCTCACAGCCATAAAACACGTAATAAAAACACCTCATAGCCATAAAACACATTATAAAAACACCTCACAGTCACACAACACATAATAAAAACACCTCACAGCCACGAAATTGAAAACACCTCACCACCATGAAATTTTAAAAACCTCACAGCCATAAAACACGTATTAAAACACCTCATAGCCATAAAACACGTATTAAAAACACTTCACCACCACGTAATAAAAACACCTCACCACCACGAAATTTTAAAAACCTCACAGCCATAAAACACGTAATAAAAACACCTCACCACCACGAAATTAAAAACACCTCACAGCCATAAAACAAGTAATAAAAGTACCTCACACCATAAAACACGTAATAAAAACACCTCACCACCACGTAATAAAAACACCTCACAGCCACGAAATTGAAAACACCTCACCACCACGAAATTAAAATCACCTCACAGCCATAACACGTAATAAAGGCACCTCACCACCACGAAATTAAAAACACCTCACAGCCATAAAACACGGAATAAAAACACCTCACAGCCATAAAACACGTAATAAAAATACCTCATAGCCATAAAACACATCATAAAAACACCTCACAGTCACAAAACACATAATAAAAACACCTCACAGCCACGAAATTGAAAACACCTCACCACCACGAAATTAAAAACACCTCACCACCACAAAATTAAAAACACCTCACCACCACGAAATTGAAAACACATCACCACCAGGAAATTAAAAACACCTCACAGCCACAAAACACGTAATAAAAACACCTCACAACCACGAAATTGAAAACACCTCACCACCACGAAATTAAAAACACCTCACAGCCATAACACGTAATAAAGATACCTCACCACCACGAAATTAAAAACACCTCACAGCCATAAAACACGGAATAAAAACACCTCACAGCCATAAAACACGTAATAAAAACACCTCATAGCCATAAAACACATCATAAAAACACCTCACAGTCACACAACACATAATAAAAACACCTCACAGCCACGAAATTGAAAACACCTCACCACCATGAAATTTTAAAAACCTCACAGCCATAAAACACGTATTAAAACACCTCATAGCCATAAAACACGTATTAAAAACACTTCACCACCACGTAATAACAACACCTCACCACCACGAAATTTAAAAAACCTCACAGCCATAAAACACGTAATAAAAACACCTCACCACCATGAAATTAAAAACACCTCACAGCCATAAAACAAGTAATAAAAGCACCTCACACCATAAAACACGTAATAAAAACACCTCACCACCACGTAATAAAAACACCTCACAGCCACGAAATTGAAAACACCTCACCACCACGAAATTAAAAACACCTCACAGCCATAACACGTAATAAAGACACCTCACCACCACGAAATTAAAAACACCTCACAGCCATAAAACACGGAATAAAAACACCTCACAGCCATAAAACACGTAATAAAAATACCTCATAGCCATACAACACATCATAAAAACACCTCACAGTCACAAAACACATAATAAAAACACCTCACAGCCACGAAATTGAAAACACCTCACCACCATGAAATTTTAAAAACCTCACAGCCATAAAACACGTATTAAAACACCTCACCACCACGAAATTAAAAACACCTCACAGCCATAAAACAATTAATAAAAGCACCTCACACCATAAAACACGTAATAAAAACACCTCACCACCACGTAATAAAAACACCTCACAGCCACGAAATTGAAAACACCTCACCACCACAAAATTAAAAACACCTCACATCCATAAAACACGTAATAAAAACAACTCACCATCACAAAATTTAAAAAACCTCACAGCCATAAAACACGTAATAAAAACACCTCACCACCATGACATTAAAAACACCTCACAGCCATAAAACACGTAATAAAAACACCTCACAGCCATAAAACACGTAATAAAAACACATCACAGCCATAAAACACGTAATAAAAACACCTCACAGCCATAAAACACAAAATAAAAACACCTCACAGCCACGAAATTAAAACACCTCACAGCCACAAAACACGTAATAAAAACACCTCACCACTACGAAATTAAAAACACCTCACAGCCACGAAATTGAAAACATCTCACCACCCCGAAATTAAAAACACCTCACAGCCATAAATCACGTAATAAAAACACCTCACCACCACAAAATTAAAAACACATCACCACCACGAAATTAAAAACACCTCACCACCACAAAATTAAAAACACCTCACCACCACGAAGTTGAAAACACATCACCACCAGGAAATTAAAAACACCTCACAGCCACAAAACACGTAATAAAAACACCTCACAGCCACGAAATTGAAAACACCTCACCACCACGAAATTAAAAACACCTCACAGCCATAACACGTAATAAAGACACCTCACCACCACGAAATTAAAAACACCTCACAGCCATAAAACACGGAATAAAAACCCCTCACAGCCATAAAACACGTAATAAAAACACCTCATAGCCATAAAACACATCATAAAAACACCTCACAGTCACAAAACACATAATAAAAACACCTCACAGCCACGAAATTGAAAACACCTCACCACCATGAAATTTTAAAAACCTCACAGCCACAAAACACGTAATAAAAACACCTCACCACTACGAAATTAAAAACACCTCACAGCCACGAAATTGAAAACATCTCACCACCCCGAAATTAAAAACACCTCACAGCCATAAAACACGTAATAAAAACACCTCACAGCCACGAAATTAAAAACACCTCACAGCCACGAAATTAAAAACACCTCACAGCCATAAAACACGTAATAAAAACACCTCACCACCACAAAATTAAAAACACCTCACAGCCACGAAATTAAAAACACCTCACCACCATAAAATTAAAAACACCTCACAGCCATAAAACACGTAATAAAAACACCTCACAGCCATAAAACACGTAATAAAAACACCTCACCACCACGGAATTAAAAACACCTCACAGCCATAAAACACGTAATAAAAACACCTCACAGCCATAAAAAAAGTTATAAAATCACGTCACAGCCATAAAACACGTAATAAAAACACCTCACCACCACGAAATTAAAAACACCTCACAGCCATAAAACACGCAATAACAACACCTCACCACCACAAAATTAAAAACACCTTACAGCCATAAAACACGCAATAAAAACACCTCACAGCCATAAAACACGTAATAAAAACACCTCATGCCATAAAACACAATAAAAACACCTCACAGCCATAAAACACGAAATAAAAACACCTCACAGCCATAAAACACTTAAGAAAAACACCTCACAGCCATAAAACACGTAATAAAAACACCTCATAGCTATAAAACACATAATAAAAACACCTCACAGTCACAAAACACGTAATAGAAACACCTCACAGCCACGAAATTGAAAACACCTCACCACCATGAAATTAAAAACACCTCACAGCCATAAAACACGTAATAAAAACACCTCACCACCACGAAATTGAAAACACCTCACAGCCATAAAACACGTAATAAAAACACCTCACCACCACGAAATTAAAAACACCTCACCACCACAAAATTAAAACACCTCACAGCCATAAATCACGTAATAAAAACACCTCACCGCCACAAAATTAAAAACACCTCACCACCACGAAATTAAAAACACCTCACCACCACAAAATTAAAAACACCTCACCACCACGAAATTGAAAACACCTCACCACCAGGAAATTAAAAACACCTCACAGCCACAAAACACGTAATAAAAACACCTCACAGCCACGAAATTGAAAACACCTCACCACCACGAAATTAAAAACACCTCACAGCCATAACACGTAATAAAGACACCTCACCACCACGAAATTAAAAACACCTCACAGCCATAAAACACGGAATAAAAACACCTCACAGCCATAAAACACGTAATAAAAACACCCCATAGCCATAAAACACATCATAAAAACACCTCACAGTCACAAAACACATAATAAAAACACCTCACAGCCACGAAATTGAAAACACCTCACCACCATGAAATTTTAAAAACCTCACAGCCATAAAACACGTATTAAAACACCTCATAGCCATAAAACACGTATTAAAAACACTTCACCACCACGTAATAAAAACACCTCACCACCACGAAATATAAAAAACCTCACAGCCATAAAACACGTAATAAAAACACCTCACCACCACGAAATTAAAAACACCTCACAGCCATAAAACAAGTAATAAAAGCACCTCACACCATAAAACACGTAATAAAAACACCTCACCACCACGTAATAAAAACACCTCACAGCCACGAAATTGAAAACACCTCACCACCACAAAATTAAAAACACCTCACATCCATAAAACACGTAATAAAAACAACTCACCATCACGAAATTTAAAAAACCTCACAGCCATAAAACACGTAATAAAAACACCTCACCACCACGAAATTAAAAACACCTCACAGCCATAAAACACGTAATAAAAACACCTCACAGCCATAAAACACGTAATAAAAACACATCACAGCCATAAAACACGTAATAAAAACACCTCACAGCCATAAAACACGTAATAAAAACACCTCACAGCCATAAAAAAAGTTATAAAATCACGTCACAGCCATAAAACACGTAATAAAAACACCTCACCACCACGAAATTAAAAACACCTCACAGCCATAAAACACGCAATAACAACACCTCACCACCACAAAATTAAAAACACCTTACAGCCATAAAACACGCAATAAAAACACCTCACAGCCATAAAACACGTAATAAAAACACCTCATGCCATAAAACACAATAAAAACACCTCACAGCCATAAAACACGAAATAAAAACACCCCACAGCCATAAAACACTTAAGAAAAACACCTCACAGCCATAAAACACGTAATAAAAACACCTCATAGCTATAAAACACATAATAAAAACACCTCACAGTCACAAAACACGTAATAGAAACACCTCACAGCCACGAAATTGAAAACACCTCACCACCATGAAATTAAAAACACCTCACAGCCATAAAACACGTAATAAAAACACCTCACCACCACGAAATTGAAAACACCTCACAGCCATAAAACACGTAATAAAAACACCTCACCACCACGAAATTAAAAACACCTCACCACCACAAAATTAAAACACCTCACAGCCATAAATCACGTAATAAAAACACCTCACCGCCACAAAATTAAAAACACCTCACCACCACGAAATTAAAAACACCTCACCACCACAAAATTAAAAACACCTCACCACCACGAAATTGAAAACACCTCACCACCAGGAAATTAAAAACACCTCACAGCCACAAAACACGTAATAAAAACACCTCACAGCCACGAAATTGAAAACACCTCACCACCACGAAATTAAAAACACCTCACAGCCATAACACGTAATAAAGACACCTCACCACCACGAAATTAAAAACACCTCACAGCCATAAAACACGGAATAAAAACACCTCACAGCCATAAAACACGTAATAAAAACACCTCATAGCCATAAAACACATCATAAAAACACCTCACAGTCACAAAACACATAATAAAAACACCTCACAGCCACGAAATTGAAAACACCTCACCACCATGAAATTTTAAAAACCTCACAGCCATAAAACACATATTAAAACACCTCATAGCCATAAAACACGTATTAAAAACACTTCACCACCACGTAATAAAAACACCTCACCACCACGAAATATAAAAAACCTCACAGCCATAAAACACGTAATAAAAACACCTCACCACCACGAAATTAAAAACACCTCACAGCCATAAAACAAGTAATAAAAGCACCTCACACCATAAAACACGTAATAAAAACACCTCACCACCACGTAATAAAAACACCTCACAGCCACGAAATTGAAAACACCTCACCACCACAAAATTAAAAACACCTCACATCCATAAAACACGTAATAAAAACAACTCACCATCACGAAATTAAAAACACCTCACAGCCATAAAACACGTAATAAAAACACCTCACAGCCATAAAACACGTAATAAAAACACATCACAGCCATAAAACACGTAATAAAAACACCTCACAGCCATAAAACACATAATAAAAACACCTCACAGCCACGAAATTAAAACACCTCACAGCCACAAAACACGTAATAAAAACACCTCACCACTACGAAATTAAAAACACCTCACAGCCACGAAATTGAAAACATCTCACCACCCCGAAATTAAAAACACCTCACAGCCATAAAACACGTAATAAAAACACCTCACAGCCACGAAATTAAAAACACCTCACAGCCACGAAATTAAAAACACCTCACAGCCATAAAACACGTAATAAAAACACCTCACAACCACAAAATTAAAAACACCTCACAGCCACGAAATTAAAAACACCTCACCACCATAAAATTAAAAACACCTCACAGCCATAAAACACGTAATAAAAACACCTCACAGCCATAAAACACGTAATAAAAACACCTCACCACCACGGAATTAAAAACACCTCACAGCCATAAAACACGTAATAAAAACACCTCACCACCACGAAATTAAAAACACCTCACAGCCATAAAACACGCAATAACAACACCTCACCACCACAAAATTAAAAACACCTTACAGCCATAAAACACGCAATAAAAACACCTCACAGCCATAAAACACGTAATAAAAACACCTCATGCCATAAAACACAATAAAAACACCTCACAGCCATAAAACACGAAATAAAAACACCTCACAGCCATAAAACACTTAAGAAAAACACCTCACAGCCATAAAACACGTAATAAAAACACCTCATAGCTATAAAACACATAATAAAAACACCTCACAGCCACAAAACACGTAATAGAAACACCTCACAGCCACGAAATTGAAAACACCTCACCACCATGAAATTAAAAACACCTCACAGCCATAACACGTAATAAAAACACCTCACCACCACAAAATTGAAAACACCTCACAGCCATAAAACACGTAATAAAAACACCTCACAGCCATAAAACACGTAATAAAAACACCTCATAGCCATAAAACACATCATAAAAACACCTCACAGTCACACAACACATAAACACCTCACAGCCACGAAATTGAAAACACCTCACCACCATGAAATTTTAAAAACCTCACAGCCATAAAACACGTATTAAAACACCTCATAGCCATAAAACACGTATTAAAAACACTTCACAACCACGTAATAAAAACACCTCACCACCACGAAATTTAAAAAACCTCACAGCCATAAAACACGTAATAAAAACACCTCACCACCACGAAATTAAAAACACCTCACAGCCATAAAACAAGTAATAAAAGCACCTCACACCATAAAACACGTAATAAAAACACCTCACCACCACGTAATAAAAACACCTCACAGCCACGAAATTGAAAACACCTCACCACCACGAAATTAAAAACACCTCACAGCCATAACACGTAATAAAGACACCTCACCACCACGAAATTAAAAACACCTCACAGCCATAAAACACGGAATAAAAACACCTCACAGCCATAAAACACGTAATAAAAATACCTCATAGCCATAAAACACATCATAAAAACACCTCACAGTCACAAAACACATAATAAAAACACCTCACAGCCACGAAATTGAAAACACCTCACCACCACGAAATTAAAAACACCTCACCACCACAAAATTAAAAACACCTCACCACCACGAAATTGAAAACACATCACCACCAGGAAATTAAAAACACCTCACAGCCACAAAACACGTAATAAAAACACCTCACAGCCACGAAATTGAAAACACCTCACCACCACGAAATTAAAAACACCTCACAGCCATAACACGTAATAAAGACACCTCACCACCACGAAATTAAAAACACCTCACAGCCATAAAACACGGAATAAAAACACCTCACAGCCATAAAACACGTAATAAAAACACCTCATAGCCATAAAACACATCATAAAAACACCTCACAGTCACACAACACATAATAAAAACACCTCACAGCCACGAAATTGAAAACACCTCACCACCATGAAATTTTAAAAACCTCACAGCCATAAAACACGTATTAAAACACCTCATAGCCATAAAACACGTTTTAAAAACACTTCACCACCACGTAATAAAAACACCTCACCACCACGAAATTTAAAAAACCTCACAGCCATAAAACACGTAATAAAAACACCTCACCACCACGAAATTAAAAACACCTCACAGCCATAAAACAAGTAATAAAAGCACCTCACACCATAAAACACGTAATAAAAACAACTCACCACCACGTAATAAAAACACCTCACAGCCACGAAATTGAAAACACCTCACCACCACGAAATTAAAAACACCTCACAGCCATAACACGTAATAAAGACACCTCACCACCACGAAATTAAAAACACCTCACAGCCATAAAACACGGAATAAAAACACCTCACAGCCATAAAACACGTAATAAAAATACCTCATAGCCATAAAACGCATCATAAAAACACCTCACAGTCACAAAACACATAATAAAAACACCTCACAGCCACGAAATTGAAAACACCTCACCACCATGAAATTTTTAAAACCTCACAGCCATAAAACACGTATTAAAACACCTCACCACCACGAAATTAAAAACACCTCACAGCCATAAAACAAGTAATAAAAGCACCTCACACCATAAAACACGTAATAAAAACACCTCACCACCACGTAATAAAAACACCTCACAGCCACGAAATTGAAAACACCTCACCACCACAAAATTAAAAACACCTCACATCCATAAAACACGTAATAAAAACAACTCACCATCACGAAATTAAAAAAACCTCACAGCCATAAAACACGTAATAAAAACACCTCACCACCACGACATTAAAAACACCTCACAGCCATAAAACACGTAATAAAAACACCTCACAGCCATAAAACACGTAATAAAAACACATCACAGCCATAAAACACGTAATAAAAACACCTCACAGCCATAAAACACATAATAAAAACACCTCACAGCCACGAAATTAAAACACCTCAAAGCCACAAAACACGTAATAAAAACACCTCACCACTACGAAATTAAAAACACCTCACAGCCACGAAATTGAAAACATCTCACCACCCCGAAATTAAAAACACCTCACAGCCATAAAACACGTAATAAAAACACCTCACCACCACGAAATTAAAAACACCTCACAGCCACAAAACACGTAATAAAAACACCTCACAGCCACGAATTTGAAAACACCTCACCACCATGAAATTAAAAACACCTCACAGCCATAAAACACGTAATAAAAACACCTCACCACCACGAAATTGAAAACACCTCACAGCCATAAAACACGTAATAAAAACACCTCACCACCACGAAATTAAAAACACCTCACCACCACAAAATTAAAAACACCTCACAGCCATAAATCACGTAATAAAAACACCTCACCACCACAAAATTAAAAACACCTCACCACCACGAAATTAAAAACACCTCACCACCACAAAATTAAAAACACCTCACCACCACGAAATTGAAAACACATCACCACCAGGAAATTAAAAACACCTCACAGCCACAAAACACGTAATAAAAACACCTCACAGCCACGAAATTGAAAACACCTCACCACCACGAAATTAAAAACACCTCACAGCCATAACACGTAATAAAGACACCTCACCACCACGAAATTAAAAACACCTCACAGCCATAAAACACGGAATAAAAACACCTCACAGCCATAAAACACGTAATAAAAACACCTCATAGCCATAAAACACATTATAAAAACACCTCACAGTCACACAACACATAATAAAAACACCTCACAGCCACGAAATTGAAAACACCTCACCACCATGAAATTTTAAAAACCTCACAGCCATAAAACACGTATTAAAACACCTCATAGCCATAAAACACGTATTAAAAACACTTCACCACCACGTAATAAAAACACCTCACCACCACGAAATTTTAAAAACCTCACAGCCATAAAACACGTAATAAAAACACCTCACCACCACGAAATTAAAAACACCTCACAGCCATAAAACAAGTAATAAAAGTACCTCACACCATAAAACACGTAATAAAAACACCTCACCACCACGTAATAAAAACACCTCACAGCCACGAAATTGAAAACACCTCACCACCACGAAATTAAAATCACCTCACAGCCATAACACGTAATAAAGACACCTCACCACCACGAAATTAAAAACACCTCACAGCCATAAAACACGGAATAAAAACACCTCACAGCCATAAAACACGTAATAAAAATACCTCATAGCCATAAAACACATCATAAAAACACCTCACAGTCACAAAACACATAATAAAAACACCTCACAGCCACGAAATTGAAAACACCTCACCACCACGAAATTAAAAACACCTCACCACCACAAAATTAAAAACACCTCACCACCACGAAATTGAAAACACATCACCACCAGGAAATTAAAAACACCTCACAGCCACAAAACACGTAATAAAAACACCTCACAGCCACGAAATTGAAAACACCTCACCACCACGAAATTAAAAACACCTCACAGCCATAACACGTAATAAAGACACCTCACCACCACGAAATTAAAAACACCTCACAGCCATAAAACACGGAATAAAAACACCTCACAGCCATAAAACACGTAATAAAAACACCTCATAGCCATAAAACACATCATAAAAACATCTCACAGTCACACAACACATAATAAAAACACCTCACAGCCACGAAATTGAAAACACCTCACCACCATGAAATTTTAAAAACCTCACAGCCATAAAACACGTATTAAAACACCTCATAGCCATAAAACACGTATTAAAAACACTTCACCACCACGTAATAACAACACCTCACCACCACGAAATTTAAAAAACCTCACAGCCATAAAACACGTAATAAAAACACCTCACCACCACGAAATTAAAAACACCTCACAGCCATAAAACAAGTAATAAAAGCACCTCACACCATAAAACACGTAATAAAAACACCTCACCACCACGTAATAAAAACACCTCACAGCCACGAAATTGAAAACACCTCACCACCACGAAATTAAAAACACCTCACAGCCATAACACGTAATAAAGACACCTCACCACCACGAAATTAAAAACACCTCACAGCCATAAAACACGGAATAAAAACACCTCACAGCCATAAAACAAGAAATAAAAATACCTCATAGCCATAAAACACATCATAAAAACACCTCACAGTCACAAAACACATAATAAAAACACCTCACAGCCACGAAATTGAAAACACCTCACCACCATGAAATTTTTAAAACCTCACAGCCATAAAACACGTATTAAAACACCTCACCACCACGAAATTAAAAACACCTCACAGCCATAAAACAATTAATAAAAGCACCTCACACCATAAAACACGTAATAAAAACACCTCACCACCACGTAATAAAAACACCTCACAGCCACGAAATTGAAAACACCTCACCACCACAAAATTAAAAACACCTCACATCCATAAAACACGTAATAAAAACAACTCACCATCACGAAATTAAAAAAACCTCACAGCCATAAAACACGTAATAAAAACACCTCACCACCATGACATTAAAAACACCTCACAGCCATAAAACACGTAATAAAAACACCTCACAGCCATAAAACACGTAATAAAAACACATCACAGCCATAAAACACGTAATAAAAACACCTCACAGCCATAAAACACAAAATAAAAACACCTCACAGCCACGAAATTAAAACACCTCACAGCCACAAAACACGTAATAAAAACACCTCACCACTACGAAATTAAAAACACCTCACAGCCACGAAATTGAAAACATCTCACCACCCCGAAATTAAAAACACCTCACAGCCATAAATCACGTAATAAAAACACCTCACCACCACAAAATTAAAAACACCTCACCACCACGAAATTAAAAACACCTCACCACCACAAAATTAAAAACACCTCACCACCACGAAATTGAAAACACATCACCACCAGGAAATTAAAAACACCTCACAGCCACAAAACACGTAATAAAAACACCTCACAGCCACGAAATTGAAAACACCTCACCACCACGAAATTAAAAACACCTCACAGCCATAACACGTAATAAAGACACCTCACCACCACGAAATTAAAAACACCTCACAGCCATAAAACACGGAATAAAAACCCCTCACAGCCATAAAACACGTAATAAAAACACCTCATAGCCATAAAACACATCATAAAAACACCTCACAGTCACAAAACACATAATAAAAACACCTCACAGCCACGAAATTGAAAACACCTCACCACCATGAAATTTTAAAAACCTCACAGCCATAAAACACGTATTAAAACACCTCACCACCACGAAATTAAAAACACCTCACAGCCATAAAACAAGTAATAAAAGCACCTCACACCATAAAACACGTAATAAAAACACCTCACCACCACGTAATAAAAACACCTCACAGCCACGAAATTGAAAACACCTCACCACCACAAAATTAAAAACACCTCACATCCATAAAACACGTAATAAAAACAACTCACCATCACGAAATTTAAAAAACCTCACAGCCATAAAACACGTAATAAAAACACCTCACCACCACGAAATTAAAAACACCTCACAGCCATAAAACACGTAATAAAAACACCTCATGCCATAAAACACAATAAAAACACCTCACAGCCATAAAACACGAAATAAAAACACCTCACAGCCATAAAACACTTAAGAAAAACACCTCACAGCCATAAAACACGTAATAAAAACACCTCATAGCTATAAAACACATAATAAAAACACCTCACAGCCACAAAACACGTAATAGAAACACCTCACAGCCACGAAATTGAAAACACCTCACCACCATGAAATTAAAAACACCTCACAGCCATAACACGTAATAAAAACACCTCACCACCACGAAATTGAAAACACCTCACAGCCATAAAACACGTAATAAAAACACCTCACAGCCATAAAACACGTAATAAAAACACCTCATAGCCATAAAACACATCATAAAAACACCTCACAGTCACACAACACATAAACACCTCACAGCCACGAAATTGAAAACACCTCACCACCATGAAATTTTAAAAACCTCACAGCCATAAAACACGTATTAAAACACCTCATAGCCATAAAACACGTATTAAAAACACTTCACAACCACGTAATAAAAACACCTCACCACCACGAAATTTAAAAAACCTCACAGCCATAAAACACGTAATAAAAACACCTCACCACCACGAAATTAAAAACACCTCACAGCCATAAAACAAGTAATAAAAGCACCTCACACCATAAAACACGTAATAAAAACACCTCACCACCACGTAATAAAAACACCTCACAGCCACGAAATTGAAAACACCTCACCACCACGAAATTAAAAACACCTCACAGCCATAACACGTAATAAAGACACCTCACCACCACGAAATTAAAAACACCTCACAGCCATAAAACACGGAATAAAAACACCTCACAGCCATAAAACACGTAATAAAAATACCTCATAGCCATAAAACACATCATAAAAACACCTCACAGTCACAAAACACATAATAAAAACACCTCACAGCCACGAAATTGAAAACACCTCACCACCACGAAATTAAAAACACCTCACCACCACAAAATTAAAAACACCTCACCACCACGAAATTGAAAACACATCACCACCAGGAAATTAAAAACACCTCACAGCCACAAAACACGTAATAAAAACACCTCACAGCCACGAAATTGAAAACACCTCACCACCACGAAATTAAAAACACCTCACAGCCATAACACGTAATAAAGACACCTCACCACCACAAAATTAAAAACACCTCACAGCCATAAAACACGGAATAAAAACACCTCACAGCCATAAAACACGTAATAAAAACACCTCATAGCCATAAAACACATCATAAAAACACCTCACAGTCACACAACACATAATAAAAACACCTCACAGCCACGAAATTGAAAACACCTCACCACCATGAAATTTTAAAAACCTCACAGCCATAAAACACGTATTAAAACACCTCATAGCCATAAAACACGTATTAAAAACACTTCACCACCACGTAATAAAAACACCTCACCACCACGAAATTAAAAAAACCTCACAGCCATAAAACACGTAATAAAAACACCTCACCACCACGAAATTAAAAACACCTCACAGCCATAAAACAAGTAATAAAAGCACCTCACACCATAAAACACGTAATAAAAACACCTCACCACCACGTAATAAAAACACCTCACAGCCACGAAATTGAAAACACCTCACCACCACGAAATTAAAAACACCTCACAGCCATAACACGTAATAAAGACACCTCACCACCACGAAATTAAAAACACCTCACAGCCATAAAACACGGAATAAAAACACCTCACAGCCATAAAACACGTAATAAAAATACCTCATAGCCATAAAACACATCATAAAAACACCTCACAGTCACAAAACACATAATAAAAACACCTCACAGCCACGAAATTGAAAACACCTCACCACCATGAAATTTTAAAAACCTCACAGCCATAAAACACGTATTAAAACACCTCACCACCACGAAATTAAAAACACCTCACAGCCATAAAACAAGTAATAAAAGCACCTCACACCATAAAACACGTAATAAAAACACCTCACCACCACGTAATAAAAACACCTCACAGCCACGAAATTGAAAACACCTCACCACCACAAAATTAAAAACACCTCACATCCATAAAACACGTAATAAAAACAACTCACCATCACGAAATTAAAAAAACCTCACAGCCATAAAACACGTAATAAAAACACCTCACCACCACGACATTAAAAACACCTCACAGCCATAAAACACGTAATAAAAACACCTCACAGCCATAAAACACGTAATAAAAACACATCACAGCCATAAAACACGTAATAAAAACACCTCACAGCCATAAAACACATAATAAAAACACCTCACAGCCACGAAATTAAAACACCTCACAGCCACAAAACACGTAATAAAAACACCTCACCACTACGAAATTAAAAACACCTCACAGCCACGAAATTGAAAACATCTCACCACCCCGAAATTAAAAACACCTCACAGCCATAAAACACGTAATAAAAACACCTCACCACCACGAAATTAAAAACACCTCACAGCCACAAAACACGTAATAAAAACACCTCACAGCCACGAAATTGAAAACACCTCACCACCATGAAATTAAAAACACCTCACAGCCATAAAACACGTAATAAAAACACCTCACCACCACGAAATTGAAAAGACCTCACAGCCATAAAACACGTAATAAAAACACCTCACCACCACGAAATTAAAAACACCTCACCACCACAAAATTAAAAACACCTCACAGCCATAAATCACGTAATAAAAACACCTCACCACCACAAAATTAAAAACACCTCACCACCACGAAATTAAAAACACCTCACCACCACAAAATTAAAAACACCTCACCACCACGAAATTGAAAACACATCACCACCAGGAAATTAAAAACACCTCACAGCCACAAAACACGTAATAAAAACACCTCACAGCCACGAAATTGAAAACACCTCACCACCACGAAATTAAAAACACCTCACAGCCATAACACATAATAAAGACACCTCACCACCACGAAATTAAAAACACCTCACAGCCATAAAACACGGAATAAAAACACCTCACAGCCATAAAACACGTAATAAAAACACCTCATAGCCATAAAACACATTATAAAAACACCTCACAGTCACACAACACATAATAAAAACACCTCACAGCCACGAAATTGAAAACACCTCACCACCATGAAATTTTAAAAACCTCACAGCCATAAAACACGTATTAAAACACCTCATAGCCATAAAACACGTATTAAAAACACTTCACCACCACGTAATAAAAACACCTCACCACCACGAAATTTTAAAAACCTCACAGCCATAAAACACGTAATAAAAACACCTCACCACCACGAAATTAAAAACACCTCACAGCCATAAAACAAGTAATAAAAGTACCTCACACCATAAAACACGTAATAAAAACACCTCACCACCACGTAATAAAAACACCTCACAGCCACGAAATTGAAAACACCTCACCACCACGAAATTAAAATCACCTCACAGCCATAACACGTAATAAAGACACCTCACCACCACGAAATTAAAAACACCTCACAGCCATAAAACACGGAATAAAAACACCTCACAGCCATAAAACACGTAATAAAAATACCTCACAGCCATAAAACACATCATAAAAACACCTCACAGTCACAAAACACATAATAAAAACACCTCACAGCCACGAAATTGAAAACACCTCACCACCACGAAATTAAAAACACCTCACCACCACAAAATTAAAAACACCTCACCACCACGAAATTGAAAACACATCACCACCAGGAAATTAAAAACACCTCACAGCCACAAAACACGTAATAAAAACACCTCACAGCCACGAAATTGAAAACACCTCACCACCACGAAATTAAAAACACCTCACAGCCATAACACGTAATAAAGACACCTCACCACCACGAAATTAAAAACACCTCACAGCCATAAAACACGGAATAAAAACACCTCACAGCCATAAAACACGTAATAAAAACACCTCATAGCCATAAAACACATCATAAAAACACCTCACAGTCACACAACACATAATAAAAACACCTCACAGCCACGAAATTGAAAACACCTCACCACCATGAAATTTTAAAAACCTCACAGCCATAAAACACGTATTAAAACACCTCATAGCCATAAAACACGTATTAAAAACACTTCACCACCACGTAATAACAACACCTCACCACCACGAAATTTAAAAAACCTCACAGCCATAAAACACATAATAAAAACACCTCACCACCACGAAATTAAAAACACCTCACAGCCATAAAACAAGTAATAAAAGCACCTCACACCATAAAACACGTAATAAAAACACCTCACCACCACGTAATAAAAACACCTCACAGCCACGAAATTGAAAACACCTCACCACCACGAAATTAAAAACACCTCACAGCCATAACACGTAATAAAGACACCTCACCACCACGAAATTAAAAACACCTCACAGCCATAAAACACGGAATAAAAACACCTCACAGCCATAAAACACGTAATAAAAATACCTCATAGCCATAAAACACATCATAAAAACACCTCACAGTCACAAAACACATAATAAAAACACCTCACAGCCACGAAATTGAAAACACCTCACCACCATGAAATTTTAAAAACCTCACAGCCATAAAACACGTATTAAAACACCTCACCACCACGAAATTAAAAACACCTCACAGCCATAAAACAATTAATAAAAGCACCTCACACCATAAAACACGTAATAAAAACACCTCACCACCACGTAATAAAAACACCTCACAGCCACGAAATTGAAAACACCTCACCACCACAAAATTAAAAACACCTCACATCCATAAAACACGTAATAAAAACAACTCACCATCACGAAATTTAAAAAACCTCACAGCCATAAAACACGTAATAAAAACACCTCACCACCACGACATTAAAAACACCTCACAGCCATAAAACACGTAATAAAAACACCTCACAGCCATAAAACACGTAATAAAAACACATCACAGCCATAAAACACGTAATAAAAACACCTCACAGCCATAAAACACAAAATAAAAACACCTCACAGCCACGAAATTAAAACACCTCACAGCCACAAAACACGTAATAAAAACACCTCACCACTACGAAATTAAAAACACCTCACAGCCACGAAATTGAAAACATCTCACCACCCCGAAATTAAAAACACCTCACAGCCATAAATCACGTAATAAAAACACCTCACCACCACAAAATTAAAAACACCTCACCACCACGAAATTAAAAACACCTCACCACCACAAAATTAAAAACACCTCACCACCACGAAATTGAAAACACATCACCACCAGGAAATTAAAAACACCTCACAGCCACAAAACACGTAATAAAAACACCTCACAGCCACGAAATTGAAAACACCTCACCACCACGAAATTAAAAACACCTCACAGCCATAACACGTAATAAAGACACCTCACCACCACGAAATTAAAAACACCTCACAGCCATAAAACACGGAATAAAAACACCTCACAGCCATAAAACACGTAATAAAAACACCTCATAGCCATAAAACACATCATAAAAACACCTCACAGTCACAAAACACATAATAAAAACACCTCACAGCCACGAAATTGAAAACACCTCACCACCATGAAATTTTAAAAACCTCACAGCCATAAAACACGTATTAAAACACCTCACCACCACGAAATTAAAAACACCTCACAGCCATAAAACAAGTAATAAAAGCACCTCACACCATAAAACACGTAATAAAAACACCTCACCACCACGTAATAAAAACACCTCACAGCCACGAAATTGAAAACACCTCACCACCACAAAATTAAAAACACCTCACATCCATAAAACACGTAATAAAAACAACTCACCAACACGAAATTTAAAAAACCTCACAGCTATAAAACACGTAATAAAAACACCTCACCACCACGACATTAAAAACACCTCACAGCCATAAAACACGTAATAAAAACACCTCACAGCCATAAAACACGTAATAAAAACACATCACAGCCATAAAACACGTAATAAAAACACCTCACAGCCATAAAACACATAATAAAAACACCTCACAGCCACGAAATTAAAACACCTCACAGCCACAAAACACGTAATAAAAACACCTCACCACTACGAAATTAAAAACACCTCACAGCCACGAAATTGAAAACATCTCACCACCCCGAAATTAAAAACACCTCACAGCCATAAAACACGTAATAAAAACACCTCACCACCACGAAATTAAAAACACCTCACAGCCACAAAACACGTAATAAAAACACCTCACAGCCACGAAATTGAAAACACCTCACCACCATGAAATTAAAAACACCTCACAGCCATAAAACACGTAATAAAAACACCTCACCACCACGAAATTGAAAAGACCTCACAGCCATAAAACACGTAATAAAAACACCTCACCACCACGAAATTAAAAACACCTCACCACCACAAAATTAAAAACACCTCACAGCCATAAATCACGTAATAAAAACACCTCACCACCACAAAATTAAAAACACCTCACCACCACGAAATTAAAAACACCTCACCACCACAAAATTAAAAACACCTCACCACCACGAAATTGAAAACACATCACCACCAGGAAATTAAAAACACCTCACAGCCACAAAACACGTAATAAAAACACCTCACAGCCACGAAATTGAAAACACCTCACCACCACGAAATTAAAAACACCTCACAGCCATAACACGTAATAAAGACACCTCACCACCACGAAATTAAAAACACCTCACAGCCATAAAACACGGAATAAAAACACCTCACAGCCATAAAACACGTAATAAAAACACCTCATAGCCATAAAACACATTATAAAAACACCTCACAGTCACACAACACATAATAAAAACACCTCACAGCCACGAAATTGAAAACACCTCACCACCATGAAATTTTAAAAACCTCACAGCCATAAAACACGTATTAAAACACCTCATAGCCATAAAACACGTATTAAAAACACTTCACCACCACGTAATAAAAACACCTCACCACCACGAAATTTTAAAAACCTCACAGCCATAAAACACGTAATAAAAACACCTCACCACCACGAAATTAAAAACACCTCACAGCCATAAAACAAGTAATAAAAGTACCTCACACCATAAAACACGTAATAAAAACACCTCACCACAACGTAATAAAAACACCTCACAGCCACGAAATTGAAAACACCTCACCACCACGAAATTAAAATCACCTCACAGCCATAACACGTAATAAAGACACCTCACCACCACGAAATTAAAAACACCTCACAGCCATAAAACACGGAATAAAAACACCTCACAGCCATAAAACACGTAATAAAAATACCTCATAGCCATAAAACACATCATAAAAACACCTCACAGTCACAAAACACATAATAAAAACACCTCACAGCCACGAAATTGAAAACACCTCACCACCACGAAATTAAAAACACCTCACCACCACAAAATTAAAAACACCTCACCACCACGAAATTGAAAACACATCACCACCAGGAAATTAAAAACACCTCACAGCCACAAAACACGTAATAAAAACACCTCACAGCCACGAAATTGAAAACACCTCACCACCACGAAATTAAAAACACCTCACAGCCATAACACGTAATAAAGACACCTCACCACCACGAAATTAAAAACACCTCACAGCCATAAAACACGGAATAAAAACACCTCACAGCCATAAAACACGTAATAAAAACACCTCATAGCCATAAAACACATCATAAAAACACCTCACAGTCACACAACACATAATAAAAACACCTCACAGCCACGAAATTGAAAACACCTCACCACCATGAAATTTTAAAAACCTCACAGCCATAAAACACGTATTAAAACACCTCATAGCCATAAAACACGTATTAAAAACACTTCACCACCACGTAATAACAACACCTCACCACCACGAAATTTAAAAAACCTCACAGCCATAAAACACATAATAAAAACACCTCACCACCACGAAATTAAAAACACCTCACAGCCATAAAACAAGTAATAAAAGCACCTCACACCATAAAACACGCAATAAAAACACCTCACCACCACGTAATAAAAACACCTCACAGCCACGAAATTGAAAACACCTCACCACCACGAAATTAAAAACACCTCACAGCCATAACACGTAATAAAGACACCTCACCACCACGAAATTAAAAACACCTCACAGCCATAAAACACGGAATAAAAACACCTCACAGCCATAAAACACGTAATAAAAATACCTCATAGCCATAAAACACATCATAAAAACACCTCACAGTCACAAAACACATAATAAAAACACCTCACAGCCACGAAATTGAAAACACCTCACCACCATGAAATTTTAAAAACCTCACAGCCATAAAACACGTATTAAAACACCTCACCACCACGAAATTAAAAACACCTCACAGCCATAAAACAATTAATAAAAGCACCTCACACCATAAAACACGTAATAAAAACACCTCACCACCACGTAATAAAAACACCTCACAGCCACGAAATTGAAAACACCTCACCACCACAAAATTAAAAACACCTCACATCCATAAAACACGTAATAAAAACAACTCACCATCACGAAATTTAAAAAACCTCACAGCCATAAAACACGTAATAAAAACACCTCACCACCACGACATTAAAAACACCTCACAGCCATAAAACACGTAATAAAAACACCTCACAGCCATAAAACACGTAATAAAAACACATCACAGCCATAAAACACGTAATAAAAACACCTCACAGCCATAAAACACAAAATAAAAACACCTCACAGCCACGAAATTAAAACACCTCACAGCCACAAAACACGTAATAAAAACACCTCACCACTACGAAATTAAAAACACCTCACAGCCACGAAATTGAAAACATCTCACCACCCCGAAATTAAAAACACCTCACAGCCATAAATCACGTAATAAAAACACCTCACCACCACAAAATTAAAAACACCTCACCACCACGAAATTAAAAACACCTCACCACCACAAAATTAAAAACACCTCACCACCACGAAATTGAAAACACATCACCACCAGGAAATTAAAAACACCTCACAGCCACAAAACACGTAATAAAAACACCTCACAGCCACGAAATTGAAAACACCTCACCACCACGAAATTAAAAACACCTCACAGCCATAACACGTAATAAAGACACCTCACCACCACGAAATTAAAAACACCTCACAGCCATAAAACACGGAATAAAAACACCTCACAGCCATAAAACACGTAATAAAAACACCTCATAGCCATAAAACACATCATAAAAACACCTCACAGTCACAAAACACATAATAAAAACACCTCACAGCCACGAAATTGAAAACACCTCACCACCATGAAATTTTAAAAACCTCACAGCCATAAAACACGTATTAAAACACCTCACCACCACGAAATTAAAAACACCTCACAGCCATAAAACAAGTAATAAAAGCACCTCACACCATAAAACACGTAATAAAAACACCTCACCACCACGTAATAAAAACACCTCACAGCCACGAAATTGAAAACACCTCACCACCACAAAATTAAAAACACCTCACATCCATAAAACACGTAATAAAAACAACTCACCATCACGAAATTTAAAAAACCTCACAGCCATAAAACACGTAATAAAAACACCTCACCACCACGAAATTAAAAACACCTCACAGCCATAAAACACGTAATAAAAACACCTCACAGCCATAAAACACGTAATAAAAACACCTCACCACCACAAAATTAAAAACACCTCACATCCATAAAACACGTAATAAAAACAACTCACCATCACGAAATTTAAAAAACCTCACAGCCATAAAACACGTAATAAAAACACCTCACCACCACGAAATTAAAAACACCTCACAGCCACAAAACACGTAATAAAAACACCTCACAGCCACGAAATTGAAAACACCTCACCACCATGAAATTAAAAACACCTCACAGCCATAAAACACGTAATAAAAACACCTCACCACCACGAAATTGAAAACACCTCACAGCCATAAAACACGTAATAAAAACACCTCACCACCACGAAATTAAAAACACCTCACCACCACAAAATTAAAAACACCTCAGCCATAAATCACGTAATAAAAACACCTCACCACCACAAAATTAAAAACACCTCACCACCACGAAATTAAAAACACCTCACCACCACAAAATTAAAAACACCTCACCACCACGAAATTGAAAACACATCACCACCAGGAAATTAAAAACACCTCACAGCCACAAAACACGTAATAAAAACACCTCACAGCCACGAAATTGAAAACACCTCACCACCACGAAATTAAAAACACCTCACAGCCATAACACGTAATAAAGACACCTCACCACCACGAAATTAAAAACACCTCACAGCCATAAAACACGGAATAAAAACACCTCACAGCCATAAAACACGTAATAAAAACACCTCATAGCCATAAAACACATCATAAAAACACCTCACAGTCACACAACACATAATAAAAACACCTCACAGCCACGAAATTGAAAACACCTCACCACCATGAAATTTTAAAAACCTCACAGCCATAAAACACGTATTAAAACACCTCATAGCCATAAAACACGTATTAAAAACACTTCACAACCACGTAATAAAAACACCTCACTACCACGAAATTTAAAAAACCTCACAGCCATAAAACACGTAATAAAAACACCTCACCACCACGAAATTAAAAACACCTCACAGCCATAAAACAAGTAATAAAAGCACCTCACACCATAAAACACGTAATAAAAACACCTCACCACCACATAATAAAAACACCTCACAGCCACGAAATTGAAAACACCTCACCACCACGAAATTAAAAACACCTCACAGCCATAACACGTAATAAACACACCTCACCACCACGAAATTAAAAACACCTCACAGCCATAAAACACGGAATAAAAACACCTCACAGCCATAAAACACGTCATAAAAATACCTCATAGCCATAAAACACATCATAAAAACACCTCACAGTCACAAAACACATAATAAAAACACCTCACAGCCACGAAATTGAAAACACCTCACCACCACGAAATTAAAAACACCTCACCACCACAAAATTAAAAACACCTCACCACCACGAAATTGAAAACACATCACCACCAGGAAATTAAAAACACCTCACAGCCACAAAACACGTAATAAAAACACCTCACAGCCATGAAATTGAAAACACCTCACCACCACGAAATTAAAAACACCTCACAGCCATAACACGTAATAAAGACACCTCACTACCACGAAATTAAAAACACCTCACAGCCATAAAACACGGAATAAAAACACCTCACAGCCATAAAACACGTAATAAAAACACCTCATAGCCATAAAACACATCATAAAAACACCTCACAGTCACACAACACATAATAAAAACACCTCACAGCCACGAAATTGAAAACACCTCACCACCATGAAATTTTAAAAACCTCACAGCCATAAAACACGTATTAAAACACCTCATAGCCATAAAACACGTATTAAAAACACTTCACCACCACGTAATAAAAACACCTCACCACCACGAAATTTAAAAAACCTCACAGCCATAAAACACGTAATAAAAACACCTCACCACCACGAAATTAAAAACACCTCACAGCCATAAAACAAGTAATAAAAGCACCTCACACCATAAAACACGTAATAAAAACACCTCACCACCACGTAATAAAAACACCTCACAGCCACGAAATTGAAAACACCTCACCACCACGAAATTAAAAACACCTCACAGCCATAACACGTAATAAAGACACCTCACCACCACGAAATTAAAAACACCTCACAGCCATAAAACACGGAATAAAAACACCTCACAGCCATAAAACACGTAATAAAAATACCTCATAGCCATAAAACACATCATAAAAACACCTCACAGTCACAAAACACATAATAAAAACACCTCACAGCCACGAAATTGAAAACACCTCACCACCATGAAATTTTAAAAACCTCACAGCCATAAAACACGTATTAAAACACCTCACCACCACGAAATTAAAAACACCTCACAGCCATAAAACAAGTAATAAAAGCACCTCACACCATAAAACACGTAATAAAAACACCTCACCACCACGTAATAAAAACACCTCACAGCCACGAAATTGAAAACACCTCACCACCACAAAATTAAAAACACCTCACAGCCATAAAACACGTAATAAAAACACCTCACAGCCATAAAACACGTAATAAAAACACATCACAGCCATAAAACACGTAATAAAAACACCTCACAGCCATAAAACACATAATAAAAACACCTCACAGCCACGAAATTAAAACACCTCACAGCCACAAAACACGTAATAAAAACACCTCACCACTACGAAATTAAAAACACCTCACAGCCACGAAATTGAAAACATCTCACCACCCCGAAATTAAAAACACCTCACAGCCATAAAACACGTAATAAAAACACCTCACCACCACGAAATTAAAAACACCTCACAGCCACAAAACACGTAATAAAAACACCTCACAGCCACGAAATTGAAAACACCTCACCACCATGAAATTAAAAACACCTCACAGCCATAAAACACGTAATAAAAACACCTCACCACCACGAAATTGAAAACACCTCACAGCCATAAAACACGTAATAAAAACACCTCACCACCACGAAATTAAAAACACCTCACCACCACAAAATTAAAAACACCTCACCACCACGAAATTGAAAACACATCACCACCAGGAAATTAAAAACACCTCACAGCCACAAAACACGTAATAAAAACACCTCACAGCCACGAAATTGAAAACACCTCACCACCACGAAATTAAAAACACCTCACAGCCATAACACGTAATAAAGACACCTCACCACCACAAAATTAAAAACACCTCACAGCCATAAAACACGGAATAAAAACACCTCACAGCCATAAAACACGTAATAAAAACACCTCATAGCCATAAAACACATCATAAAAACACCTCACAGTCACACAACACATAATAAAAACACCTCACAGCCACGAAATTGAAAACACCTCACCACCATGAAATTTTAAAAACCTCACAGCCATAAAACACGTATTAAAACAACTCATAGCCATAAAACACGTATTAAAAACACTTCACCACCACGTAATAAAAACACCTCACCACCACGAAATTAAAAAAACCTCACAGCCATAAAACACGTAATAAAAACACCTCACCACCACGAAATTAAAAACACCTCACAGCCATAAAACAAGTAATAAAAGCACCTCACACCATAAAACACGTAATAAAAACACCTCACCACCACGTAATAAAAACACCTCACAGCCACGAAATTGAAAACACCTCACCACCACGAAATTAAAAACACCTCACAGCCATAACACGTAATAAAGACACCTCACCACCACGAAATTAAAAACACCTCACAGCCATAAAACACGGAATAAAAACACCTCACAGCCATAAAACACGTAATAAAAATACCTCATAGCCATAAAACACATCATAAAAACACCTCACAGTCACAAAACACATAATAAAAACACCTCACAGCCACGAAATTGAAAACACCTCACCACCACGAAATTAAAAACACCTCACCACCACAAAATTAAAAACACCTCACCACCACGAAATTGAAAACACATCACCACCAGGAAATTAAAAACACCTCACAGCCACAAAACACGTAATAAAAACACCTCACAGCCACGAAATTGAAAACACCTCACCACCACGAAATTAAAAACACCTCACAGCCATAAAACAAGTAATAAAAGCACCTCACACCATAAAACACGTAATAAAAACACCTCACCACCACATAATAAAAACACCTCACAGCCACGAAATTGAAAACACCTCACCACCACGAAATTAAAAACACCTCACAGCCATAACACGTAATAAAGACACCTCACCACCACGAAATTAAAAACACCTCACAGCCATAAAACACGGAATAAAAACACCTCACAGCCATAAAACACGTAATAAAAATACCTCATAGCCATAAAACACATCATAAAAACACCTCACAGTCACAAAACACATAATAAAAACACCTCACAGCCACGAAATTGAAAACACCTCACCACCACGAAATTAAAAACACCTCACCACCACAAAATTAAAAACACCTCACCACCACGAAATTGAAAACACATCACCACCAGGAAATTAAAAACACCTCACAGCCACAAAACACGTAATAAAAACACCTCACAGCCACGAAATTGAAAACACCTCACCACCATGAAATTAAAAACACCTCACCACCACAAAATTAAAAACACCTCACCACCACGAAATTGAAAACACCTCACCACCACGAAATTAAAAACACCTCACAGCCATAACACGTAATAAAGACACCTCACCACCACGAAATTAAAAACACCTCACAGCCATAAAACACGGAATAAAAACACCTCACAGCCATAAAACACGTAATAAAAACACCTCATAGCCATAAAACACATCATAAAAACACCTCACAGTCACACAACACATAATAAAAACACCTCACAGCCACGAAATTGAAAACACCTCACCACCATGAAATTTTTAAAACCTCACAGCCATAAAACACGTATTAAAACACCTCATAGCCATAAAACACGTATTAAAAACACTTCACCACCACGTAATAAAAACACCTCACCACCACGAAATTTAAAAAACCTCACAGCCATAAAACACGTAATAAAAACACCTCACCACCACGAAATTAAAAACACCTCACAGCCATAAAACAAGTAATAAAAGCACCTCACACCATAAAACACGTAATAAAAACACCTCACCACCACGTAATAAAAACACCTCACCACCACGAAATTTAAAAAACCTCACAGCCATAAAACACGTAATAAAAACACCTCACCACCACGAAATTAAAAACACCTCACAGCCATAAAACAAGTAATAAAAGCACCTCACACCATAAAACACGTAATAAAAACACCTCACCACCACGTAATAAAAACACCTCACAGCCACGAAATTGAAAACACCTCACCACCACGAAATTAAAAACACCTCACAGCCATAACACGTAATAAAGACACCTCACCACCACGAAATTAAAAACACCTCACAGCCATAAAACACGGAATAAAAACACCTCACAGCCATAAAACACGTAATAAAAATACCTCATAGCCATAAAACACATCATAAAAACACCTCACAGTCACAAAACACATAATAAAAACACCTCACAGCCACGAAATTGAAAACACCTCACCACCATGAAATTTTAAAAACCTCACAGCCATAAAACACGTATTAAAACACCTCACCACCACGAAATTAAAAACACCTCACAGCCATAAAACAAGTAATAAAAGCACCTCACACCATAAAACACGTAATAAAAACACCTCACCACCACGTAATAAAAACACCTCACAGCCACGAAATTGAAAACACCTCACCACCACAAAATTAAAAACACCTCACAGCCATAAAACACGTAATAAAAACACCTCACAGCCATAAAACACGTAATAAAAACACATCACAGCCATAAAACACGTAATAAAAACACCTCACAGCCATAAAACACATAATAAAAACACCTCACAGCCACGAAATTAAAACACCTCACAGCCACAAAACACGTAATAAAAACACCTCACCACTACGAAATTAAAAACACCTCACAGCCACGAAATTGAAAACATCTCACCACCCCGAAATTAAAAACACCTCACAGCCATAAAACACATAATAAAAACACCTCACCACCACGAAATTAAAAACACCTCACAGCCACAAAACACGTAATAAAAACACCTCACAGCCACGAAATTGAAAACACCTCACCACCATGAAATTAAAAACACCTCACAGCCATAAAACACGTAATAAAAACACCTCACCACCACGAAATTGAAAACACCTCACAGCCATAAAACACGTTATAAAAACACCTCACCACCACGAAATTAAAAACACCTCACCACCACAAAATTAAAAACACCTCACAGCCATAAATCACGTAATAAAAACACCTCACCACCACAAAATGAAAAACACCTCACCACCACGAAATTAAAAACACCTCACCACCACAAAATTAAAAACACCTCACCACCACGAAATTGAAAACACATCACCACCAGGAAATTAAAAACACCTCACAGCCACAAAACACGTAATAAAAACACCTCACAGCCACGAAATTGAAAACACCTCACCACCACGAAATTAAAAACACCTCACAGCCATAACACGTAATAAAGACACCTCACCACCACGAAATTAAAAACACCTCACAGCCATAAAACACGGAATAAAAACACCTCACAGCCATAAAACACGTAATAAAAACACCTCATAGCCATAAAACACATCATAAAAACACCTCACAGTCACACAACACATAATAAAAACACCTCACAGCCACGAAATTGAAAACACCTCACCACCATGAAATTTTAAAAACCTCACAGCCATAAAACACGTATTAAAACAACTCATAGCCATAAAACACGTATTAAAAACACTTCACCACCACGTAATAAAAACACCTCACCACCACGAAATTTAAAAAACCTCACAGCCATAAAACACGTAATAAAAACACCTCACCACCACGAAATTAAAAACACCTCACAGCCATAAAACAAGTAATAAAAGCACCTCACACCATAAAACACGTAATAAAAACACCTCACCACCACGTAATAAAAACACCTCACAGCCACGAAATTGAAAACACCTCACCACCACGAAATTAAAAACACCTCACAGCCATAACACGTAATAAAGACACCTCACCACCACGAAATTAAAAACACCTCACAGCCATAAAACACGGAATAAAAACACCTCACAGCCATAAAACACGTAATAAAAATACCTCATAGCCATAAAACACATCATAAAAACACCTCACAGTCACAAAACACATAATAAAAACACCTCACAGCCACGAAATTGAAAACACCTCACCACCACGAAATTAAAAACACCTCACCACCACAAAATTAAAAACACCTCACCACCACGAAATTGAAAACACATCACCACCAGGAAATTAAAAACACCTCACAGCCACAAAACACGTAATAAAAACACCTCACAGCCACGAAATTGAAAACACCTCACCACCACGAAATTAAAAACACCTCACAGCCATAACACGTAATAAAGACACCTCACCACCACGAAATTAAAAACACCTCACAGCCATAAAACACGGAATAAAAACACCTCACAGCCATAAAACACGTAATAAAAACACCTCATAGCCATAAAACACATCATAAAAACACCTCACAGTCACACAACACATAATAAAAACACCTCACAGCCACGAAATTGAAAACACCTCACCACCATGAAATTTTAAAAACCTCACAGCCATAAAACACGTATTAAAACACCTCATAGCCATAAAACACGTATTAAAAACACTTCACCACCACGTAATAAAAACACCTCACCACCACGAAATTTAAAAAACCTCACAGCCATAAAACACGTAATAAAAACACCTCACCACCACGAAATTAAAAACACCTCACAGCCATAAAACAAGTAATAAAAGCACCTCACACCATAAAACACGTAATAAAAACACCTCACCACCACGTAATAAAAACACCTCACAGCCACGAAATTGAAAACACCTCACCACCACGAAATTAAAAACACCTCACAGCCATAACACGTAATAAAGACACCTCACCACCACGAAATTAAAAACACCTCACAGCCATAAAACACGGAATAAAAACACCTCACAGCCATAAAACACGTAATAAAAATACCTCATAGCCATAAAACACATCATAAAAACACCTCACAGTCACAAAACACATAATAAAAACACCTCACAGCCACGAAATTGAAAACACCTCACCACCATGAAATTTTAAAAACCTCACAGCCATAAAACATGTATTAAAACACCTCACCACCACGAAATTAAAAACACCTCACAGCCATAAAACAAGTAATAAAAGCACCTCACACCATAAAACACGTAATAAAAACACCTCACCACCACGTAATAAAAACACCTCACAGCCACGAAATTGAAAACACCTCACCACCACAAAATTAAAAACACCTCACATCCATAAAACACGTAATAAAAACAACTCACCATCACGAAATTTAAAAAACCTCACAGCCATAAAACACGTAATAAAAACACCTCACCACCACGACATTAAAAACACCTCACAGCCATAAAACACGTAATAAAAACACCTCACAGCCATAAAACACGTAATAAAAACACATCACAACCATAAAACACGTAATAAAAACACCTCACAGCCATAAAACACATAATAAAAACACCTCACAGCCACGAAATTAAAACACCTCACAGCCACAAAACACGTAATAAAAACACCTCACCACTACGAAATTAAAAACACCTCACAGCCACGAAATTGAAAACATCTCACCACCCCGAAATTAAAAACACCTCACAGCCATAAATCACGTAATAAAAACACCTCACCACCACAAAATTAAAAACACCTCACCACCACGAAATTAAAAACACCTCACCACCACAAAATTAAAAACACCTCACCACCACGAAATTGAAAACACATCACCACCAGGAAATTAAAAACACCTCACAGCCACAAAACACGTAATAAAAACACCTCACCACCACGAAATTAAAAACACCTCACAGCCATAAAACACGGAATAAAAACACCTCACAGCCATAAAACACGTAATAAAAACACCTCATAGCCATAAAACACATCATAAAAACACCTCACAGTCACAAAACATATAATAAAAACACCTCACAGCCACGAAATTGAAAACACCTCACCACCATGAAATTTTAAAAACCTCACAGCCATAAAACACGTATTAAAACACCTCACAACCACGAAATTAAAAACACCTCACAGCCATAAAACAAGTAATAAAAGCACCTCACACCATAAAACACGTAATAAAAACACCTCACCACCACGTAATAAAAACACCTCACAGCCACGAAATTGAAAACACCTCACCACCACAAAATTAAAAACACCTCACATCCATATAACACGTAATAAAAACAACTCACAGCCATAAAACACGTAATAAAAACACCTCACCACCACAAAATTAAAAACACCTCACAGCCATAAAACACGTAATAAAAACACCTCACAGCCATAAAACACGTAATAAAAACACCTCACCACCACAAAATTAAAAACACCTCACATCCATAAAACACGTAATAAAAACAACTCACCATCACGAAATTAAAAAAACCTCACAGCCATAAAACACGTAATAAAAACACCTCACCACCACGAAATTAAAAACACCTCACAGCCACAAAACACGTAATAAAAACACCTCACAGCCACGAAATTGAAAACACCTCACCACCATGAAATTAAAAACACCTCACAGCCATAAAACACGTAATAAAAACACCTCACCACCACGAAATTGAAAACACCTCACAGCCATAAAACACGTAATAAAAACACCTCACCACCACGAAATTAAAAACACCTCACCACCACAAAATTAAAAACACCTCACAGCCATAAATCACGTAATAAAAACACCTCACCACCACAAAATTAAAAACACCTCACCACCACGAAATTAAAAAAAACCTCACCACCACAAAATTAAAAACACCTCACCACCACGAAATTGAAAACACATCACCACCAGGAAATTAAAAACACCTCACAGCCACAAAACACGTAATAAAAACACCTCACAGCCACGAAATTGAAAACACCTCACCACCACGAAATTAAAAACACCTCACAGCCATAACACGTAATAAAGACACCTCACCACCACGAAATTAAAAACACCTCACAGCCATAAAACACGGAAGAAAAACACCTCACAGCCATAAAACACGTAATAAAAACACCTCATAGCCATAAAACACATCATAAAAACACCTCACAGTCACACAACACATAATAAAAACACCTCACAGCCACGAAATTGAAAACACCTCACCACCATGAAATTTTAAAAACCTCACAGCCATAAAATACGTATTAAAACACCTCATAGCCATAAAACACGTATTAAAAACACTTCACCACCACGTAATAACAACACCTCACCACCACGAAATTTAAAAAACCTCACAGCCATAAAACACGTAATAAAAACACCTCACCACCACGAAATTAAAAACACCTCACAGCCATAAAACAAGTAATAAAAGCACCTCACACCATAAAACACGTAATAAAAACACCTCACCACCACGTAATAAAAACACCTCACAGCCACGAAATTGAAAACACCTCACCACCACGAAATTAAAAACACCTCACAGCCATAACACGTAATAAAGACACCTCACCACCACGAAATTAAAAACACCTCACAGCCATAAAACACGGAATAAAAACACCTCACAGCCATAAAACACGTAATAAAAATACCTCATAGCCATAAAACACATCATAAAAACACCTCACAGTCACAAAACACATAATAAAAACACCTCACAGCCACGAAATTGAAAACACCTCACCACCATGAAATTTTAAAAACCTCACAGCCATAAAACACGTATTAAAACACCTCACCACCACGAAATTAAAAACACCTCACAGCCATAAAACAAGTAATAAAAGCACCTCACACCATAAAACACGTAATAAAAACACCTCACCACCACGTAATAAAAACACCTCACAGCCACGAAATTGAAAACACCTCACCACCACAAAATTAAAAACACCTCACATCCATAAAACACGTAATAAAAACAACTCACCATCACGAAATTTAAAAAACCTCACAGCCATAAAACACGTAATAAAAACACTTCACCACCACGAAATTAAAAACACCTCACAGCCATAAAACACGTAATAAAAACACCTCACAGCCATAAAACACGTAATAAAAACACATCACAGCCATAAAACACGTAATAAAAACACCTCACAGCCATAAAACACATAATAAAAACACCTCACAGCCACGAAATTAAAACACCTCACAGCCACAAAACACGTAATAAAAACACCTCACCACTACGAAATTAAAAACACCTCACAGCCACGAAATTGAAAACATCTCACCACCCCGAAATTAAAAACACCTCACAGCCATAAATCACGTAATAAAAACACCTCACCACCACAAAATTAAAAACACCTCACCACCACGAAATTAAAAACACCTCACCACCACAAAATTAAAAACACCTCACCACCACGAAATTGAAAACACATCACCACCAGGAAATTAAAAACACCTCACAGCCACAAAACACGTAATAAAAACACCTCACAGCCACGAAATTGAAAACACCTCACCACCACGAAATTAAAAACACCTCACAGCCATAACACGTAATAAAGACACCTCACCACCACGAAATTAAAAACACCTCACAGCCATAAAACACGGAATAAAAACACCTCACAGCCATAAAACACGTAATAAAAACACCTCATAGCCATAAAACACATCATAAAAACACCTCACAGTCACAAAACACATAATAAAAACACATCACAGCCACGAAATTGAAAACACCTCACCACCATGAAATTTTTAAAACCTCACAGCCATAAAACACGTATTAAAACACCTCACCACCACGAAATTAAAAACACCTCACAGCCATAAAACAAGTAATAAAAGCACCTCACACCATAAAACACGTAATAAAAACACCTCACCACCACGTAATAAAAACACCTCACAGCCACGAAATTGAAAACACCTCACCACCACAAAATTAAAAACACCTCACATCCATAAAACACGTAATAAAAACAACTCACCATCACGAAATTTTAAAAACCTCACAGCCATAAAACACGTAATAAAAACACCTCACCACCACGAAATTAAAAACACCTCACAGCCATAAAACACGTAATAAAAACACCTCACAGCCATAAAACACGTAATAAAAACACATCACAGCCATAAAACACGTAATAAAAACACCTCACAGCCATAAAACACATAATAAAAACACCTCACAGCCACGAAATTAAAACACCTCACAGCCACAAAACACGTAATAAAAACACCTCACCACTACGAAATTAAAAACACCTCACAGCCACGAAATTGAAAACATCTCACCACCCCGAAATTAAAAACACCTCACAGCCATAAAACATGTAATAAAAACACCTCACCATCACAAAATTAAAAACACCTCACAGCCACGAAATTAAAAACACCTCACCACCACAAAATTCAAAACACCTCACAGCCATAAAACACGGAATAAAAACACCTCACAGCCATAAAACACGTAATAAAAACACCTCACAGCCACGAAATTAAAAACACCTCACAGCCACGAAATTAAAAACACCTCACAGCCATAAAACATGTAATAAAAACACCTCACCATCACAAAATTAAAAACACCTCACAGCCACGAAATTAAAAACACCTCACCACCACAAAATTCAAAACACCTCACAGCCATAAAACACGGAATAAAAACACCTCACAGCCATAAAACACGTAATAAAAACACCTCACCACCACGGAATTAAAAACACCTCACAGCCATAAAACACGTAATAAAAACACCTCACAGCCATAAAAAAAAGTTATAAAATCACGTCACAGCCATAAAACACGTAATGAAAACACCTCACCACCACGAAATTAAAAACACCTCACAGCCATAAAACACGCAATAACAACACCTCACCACCACAAAATTAAAAACACCTCACAGCCATAAAACACGCAATAAAAACACCTCACAGCCATAAAACACGTAATAAAAACACCTCATGCCATAAAACACAATAAAAACACCTCACAGCCATAAAACACGAAATAAAAACACCTCACAGCCATAAAACACGTAATAAAAACACCTCACAGCCATAAAACACGGAATAAAAACACCTCATAGCTATAAAACACATAATAAAAACACATCACAGTCACAAAACACGTAATAGAAACACCTCACAGCCACGAAATTGAAAACACCTCACCACCATGAAATTAAAAACACCTCACAGCCATAAAACACGTAATAAAAACACCTCACCACCACGAAATTGAAAACACCTCACAGCCATAAAACACGTAATAAAAACACCTCACCACCACGAAATTAAAAACACCTCACCACCACAAAATTAAAAACACCTCACAGCCATAAATCACGTAATAAAAACACCTCACCACCACAAAATTAAAAACACCTCACCACCACGAAATTAAAAACACCTCACCACCACAAAATTAAAAACACCTCACCACCACGAAATTGAAAACACCTCACCACCAGGAAATTAAAAACACCTCACAGCCACAAAACACGTAATAAAAACACCTCACAGCCATGAAATTGAAAACACCTCACCACCACGAAATTAAAAACACCTCACAGCCATAACACGTAATAAAGACACCTCACCACCACGAAATTAAAAACACCTCACAGCCATAAAACACGGAATAAAAACACCTCACAGCCATAAAACACGTAATAAAAACACCTCATAGCCATAAAACACATCATAAAAACACCTCACAGTCACAAAACACATAATAAAAACAACTCACAGCCACGAAATTGAAAACACCTCACCACCATGAAATTTTAAAAACCTCACAGCCATAAAACACGTATTAAAACACCTCATAGCCATAAAACACGTATTAAAAACACTTCACCACCACGTAATAAAAACACCTCACCACCACGAAATTTAAAAAACCTCACAGCCATAAAACACGTAATAAAAACACCTCACCACCACGAAATTAAAAACACCTCACAGCCATAAAACAAGTAATAAAAGCACCTCACACCATAAAACACGTAATAAAAACACCTCACCACCACGTAATAAAAACACCTCACAGCCACGAAATTGAAAACACCTCACCACCACAAAATTAAAAACACCTCACATCCATAAAACACGTAATAAAAACAACTCACCATCACGAAATTTAAAAAACCTCACAGCCATAAAACACGTAATAAAAACACCTCACCACCACGAAATTAAAAACACCTCACAGCCATAAAACACGTAATAAAAACACCTCACAGCCATAAAACACGTAATAAAAACACATCACAGCCATAAAACACGTAATAAAAACACCTCACACCCATAAAACACATAATAAAAACACCTCACAGCCACGAAATTAAAACACCTCACAGCCACAAAACACGTAATAAAAACACCTCACCACTACGAAATTAAAAACACCTCACAGCCACGAAATTGAAAACATCTCACCACCCCGAAATTAAAAACACCTCACAGCCATAAAACACGTAATAAAAACACCTCACAGCCACGAAATTAAAAACACCTCACAGCCACGAAATTAAAAACACCTCACAGCCATAAAACACGTAATAAAAACACCTCACCACCACAAAATTAAAAACACCTCACAGCCACGAAATTAAAAACACCTCACCACCATAAAATTCAAAACACCTCACAGCCATAAAACACGTAATAAAAACACCTCACAGCCATAAAACACGTAATAAAAACACCTCACCACCACGGAATTAAAAACACCTCACAGCCATAAAACACGTAATAAAAACACCTCACAGCCATAAAAAAAAGTTATAAAATCACGTCACAGCCATAAAACACGTAATAAAAACACCTCACCACCACGAAATTAAAAACACCTCACAGCCATAAAACACGCAATAACAACACCTCACCACCACAAAATTAAAAACACCTCACAGCCATAAAACACGCAATAAAAACACCTCACAGCCATAAAACACGTAATAAAAACACCTCATGCCATAAAACACAATAAAAACACCTCACAGCCATAAAACACGAAATAAAAACACCTCACAGCCATAAAACACGTAAGAAAAACACCTCACAGCCATAAAACACGTAAAAAAACACCTCATAGCTATGAAACACATAATAAAAACACCTCACAGTCACAAAACACGTAATAGAAACACATCACAGCCACGAAATTGAAAACACCTCACCACCATGAAATTAAAAACACCTCACAGCCATAAAACACGTAATAAAAACACCTCACCACCACGAAATTGAAAACACCTCACAGCCATAAAACACGTAATAAAAACACCTCACCACCACGAAATTAAAAACACCTCACCACCACAAAATTAAAACACCTCACAGCCATAAATCACGTAATAAAAACACCTCACCGCCACAAAATTAAAAACACCTCACCACCACGAAATTAAAAACACCTCACCACCACAAAATTAAAAACACCTCACCACCACGAAATTGAAAACACCTCACCACCAGGAAATTAAAAACACCTCACAGCCACAAAACACGTAATAAAAACACCTCACAGCCACGAAATTGAAAACACCTCACCACCACGAAATTAAAAACACCTCACAGCCATAACACGTAATAAAGACACCTCACCACCACGAAATTAAAAACACCTCACAGCCATAAAACACTGAATAAAAACACCTCACAGCCATAAAACACATAATAAAAACACCTCATAGCCATAAAACACATCATAAAAACACCTCACAGTCACAAAACACATAATAAAAACACCTCACAGCCACGAAATTGAAAACACCTCACCACCATGAAATTTTAAAAACCTCACAGCCATAAAACACGTATTAAAACACCTCATAGCCATAAAACACGTATTAAAAACACTTCACCACCACGTAATAAAAACACCTCACCACCACGAAATTTAAAAAACCTCACAGCCATAAAACACGTAATAAAAACACCTCACCACCACGAAATTAAAAACACCTCACAGCCATAAAACAAGTAATAAAAGCACCTCACACCATAAAACACGTAATAAAAACACCTCACCACCACGTAATAAAAACACCTCACAGCCACGAAATTGAAAACACCTCACCACCACAAAATTAAAAACACCTCACATCCATAAAACACGTAATAAAAACAACTCACCATCACGAAATTTTAAAAACCTCACAGCCATAAAACACGTAATAAAAACACCTCACCACCACGAAATTAAAAACACCTCACAGCCATAAAACACGTAATAAAAACACCTCATGCCATAAAACACAATAAAAACACCTCACAGCCATAAAACACGAAATAAAAACACCTCACAGCCATAAAACACGTAATAAAAACACCTCACAGCCAGAAAACACGTAATAAAAACACCTCATAGCTATAAAACACATAATAAAAACACCTCACAGTCACAAAACACATAATAAAAACACCTCACAGCCACGAAATTGAAAACACCTCACCACCATGAAATTAAAAACACCTCACAGCCATAAAACACGTAATAAAAACACCTCACCACCACAAAATTGAAAACACCTCACAGCCATAAAACACTTAATAAAAACACCTCACCACCACAAAATTAAAAACACCTCACAGCCATAAATCATGTAATAAAAACACCTCACCACCACAAAATTAAAAACACCTCACCACCACGAAATTAAAAACACCTCACCACCACAAAATTAAAAATACCTCACCACCACGAAATTGAAAACACCTCACCACCAGGAAATTAAAAACACCTCACAGCCACAAAACACGTAATAAAAACACCTCACAGCCACGAAATTGAAAACACCTCACCACCACGAAATTAAAAACACCTCACAGCCATAACACGTAATAAAAACACCTCACCACCACGAAATTAAAAACACCTCACAGCCATAAAACACGGAATAAAAACACCTCACAGCCATAAAACACGTAATAAAAACACCTCATAGCCATAAAACACATCATAAAAACACCTCACAGTCACAAAACACGTAATAAAAACACCTCACAGCCACGAAATTGAAAACACCTCACCACCATGAAATTAAAAACACCTCACATCCATAAAACACGTAATAAAAACACCTCACCATCACGAAATTTAAAAAACCTCACAGCCATAAAACACGTAATAAAAACACCTCACCACCACGAAATTAAAAACACCTCACAGCCATAAAACACGTAATAAAAACACCTCACAGCCATAAAACACGTAATAAAAACACATCACAGCCATAAAACACGTAATAAAAACACCTCACAGCCATAAAACACATAATAAAAACACCTCACAGCCACGAAATTAAAACACCTCACAGCCACAAAACACGTAATAAAAACACCTCACCACTACGAAATTAAAAACACCTCACAGCCACGAAATTGAAAACATCTCACCACCCCGAAATTAAAAACACCTCACAGCCATAAAACATGTAATAAAAACACCTCACCATCACAAAATTAAAAACACCTCACAGCCACGAAATTAAAAACACCTCACCACCACAAAATTCAAAACACCTCACAGCCATAAAACACGGAATAAAAACACCTCACAGCCATAAAACACGTAATAAAAACACCTCACAGCCACGAAATTAAAAACACCTCACAGCCACGAAATTAAAAACACCTCACAGCCATAAAACATGTAATAAAAACACCTCACCATCACAAAATTAAAAACACCTCACAGCCACGAAATTAAAAACACCTCACCACCACAAAATTCAAAACACCTCACAGCCATAAAACACGGAATAAAAACACCTCACAGCCATAAAACACGTAATAAAAACACCTCACCACCACGGAATTAAAAACACCTCACAGCCATAAAACACGTAATAAAAACACCTCACAGCCATAAAAAAAAGTTATAAAATCACGTCACAGCCATAAAACACGTAATGAAAACACCTCACCACCACGAAATTAAAAACACCTCACAGCCATAAAACACGCAATAACAACACCTCACCACCACAAAATTAAAAACACCTCACAGCCATAAAACACGCAATAAAAACACCTCACAGCCATAAAACACGTAATAAAAACACCTCATGCCATAAAACACAATAAAAACACCTCACAGCCATAAAACACGAAATAAAAACACCTCACAGCCATAAAACACGTAATAAAAACACCTCACAGCCATAAAACACGGAATAAAAACACCTCATAGCTATAAAACACATAATAAAAACACATCACAGTCACAAAACACGTAATAGAAACACCTCACAGCCACGAAATTGAAAACACCTCACCACCATGAAATTAAAAACACCTCACAGCCATAAAACACGTAATAAAAACACCTCACCACCACGAAATTGAAAACACCTCACAGCCATAAAACACGTAATAAAAACACCTCACCACCACGAAATTAAAAACACCTCACCACCACAAAATTAAAAACACCTCACAGCCATAAATCACGTAATAAAAACACCTCACCACCACAAAATTAAAAACACCTCACCACCACGAAATTAAAAACACCTCACCACCACAAAATTAAAAACACCTCACCACCACGAAATTGAAAACACCTCACCACCAGGAAATTAAAAACACCTCACAGCCACAAAACACGTAATAAAAACACCTCACAGCCATGAAATTGAAAACACCTCACCACCACGAAATTAAAAACACCTCACAGCCATAACACGTAATAAAGACACCTCACCACCACGAAATTAAAAACACCTCACAGCCATAAAACACGGAATAAAAACACCTCACAGCCATAAAACACGTAATAAAAACACCTCATAGCCATAAAACACATCATAAAAACACCTCACAGTCACAAAACACATAATAAAAACAACTCACAGCCACGAAATTGAAAACACCTCACCACCATGAAATTTTAAAAACCTCACAGCCATAAAACACGTATTAAAACACCTCATAGCCATAAAACACGTATTAAAAACACTTCACCACCACGTAATAAAAACACCTCACCACCACGAAATTTAAAAAACCTCACAGCCATAAAACACGTAATAAAAACACCTCACCACCACGAAATTAAAAACACCTCACAGCCATAAAACAAGTAATAAAAGCACCTCACACCATAAAACACGTAATAAAAACACCTCACCACCACGTAATAAAAACACCTCACAGCCACGAAATTGAAAACACCTCACCACCACAAAATTAAAAACACCTCACATCCATAAAACACGTAATAAAAACAACTCACCATCACGAAATTTAAAAAACCTCACAGCCATAAAACACGTAATAAAAACACCTCACCACCACGAAATTAAAAACACCTCACAGCCATAAAACACGTAATAAAAACACCTCACAGCCATAAAACACGTAATAAAAACACATCACAGCCATAAAACACGTAATAAAAACACCTCACACCCATAAAACACATAATAAAAACACCTCACAGCCACGAAATTAAAACACCTCACAGCCACAAAACACGTAATAAAAACACCTCACCACTACGAAATTAAAAACACCTCACAGCCACGAAATTGAAAACATCTCACCACCCCGAAATTAAAAACACCTCACAGCCATAAAACACGTAATAAAAACACCTCACAGCCACGAAATTAAAAACACCTCACAGCCACGAAATTAAAAACACCTCACAGCCATAAAACACGTAATAAAAACACCTCACCACCACAAAATTAAAAACACCTCACAGCCACGAAATTAAAAACACCTCACCACCATAAAATTCAAAACACCTCACAGCCATAAAACACGTAATAAAAACACCTCACAGCCATAAAACACGTAATAAAAACACCTCACCACCACGGAATTAAAAACACCTCACAGCCATAAAACACGTAATAAAAACACCTCACAGCCATAAAAAAAGTTATAAAATCACGTCACAGCCATAAAACACGTAATAAAAACACCTCACCACCACGAAATTAAAAACACCTCACAGCCATAAAACACGCAATAACAACACCTCACCACCACAAAATTAAAAACACCTCACAGCCATAAAACACGCAATAAAAACACCTCACAGCCATAAAACACGTAATAAAAACACCTCATGCCATAAAACACAATAAAAACACCTCACAGCCATAAAACACGAAATAAAAACACCTCACAGCCATAAAACACGTAAGAAAAACACCTCACAGCCATAAAACACGTAAAAAAACACCTCATAGCTATGAAACACATAATAAAAACACCTCACAGTCACAAAACACGTAATAGAAACACATCACAGCCACGAAATTGAAAACACCTCACCACCATGAAATTAAAAACACCTCACAGCCATAAAACACGTAATAAAAACACCTCACCACCACGAAATTGAAAACACCTCACAGCCATAAAACACGTAATAAAAACACCTCACCACCACGAAATTAAAAACACCTCACCACCACAAAATTAAAACACCTCACAGCCATAAATCACGTAATAAAAACACCTCACCGCCACAAAATTAAAAACACCTCACCACCACGAAATTAAAAACACCTCACCACCACAAAATTAAAAACACCTCACCACCACGAAATTGAAAACACCTCACCACCAGGAAATTAAAAACACCTCACAGCCACAAAACACGTAATAAAAACACCTCACAGCCACGAAATTGAAAACACCTCACCACCACGAAATTAAAAACACCTCACAGCCATAACACGTAATAAAGACACCTCACCACCACGAAATTAAAAACACCTCACAGCCATAACACGTAATAAAGACACCTCACCACCACGAAATTAAAAACACCTCACAGCCATAAAACACTGAATAAAAACACCTCACAGCCATAAAACACATAATAAAAACACCTCATAGCCATAAAACACATCATAAAAACACCTCACAGTCACAAAACACATAATAAAAACACCTCACAGCCACGAAATTGAAAACACCTCACCACCATGAAATTTTAAAAACCTCACAGCCATAAAACACGTATTAAAACACCTCATAGCCATAAAACACGTATTAAAAACACTTCACCACCACGTAATAAAAACACCTCACCACCACGAAATTTAAAAAACCTCACAGCCATAAAACACGTAATAAAAACACCTCACCACCACGAAATTAAAAACACCTCACAGCCATAAAACAAGTAATAAAAGCACCTCACACCATAAAACACGTAATAAAAACACCTCACCACCACGTAATAAAAACACCTCACAGCCACGAAATTGAAAACACCTCACCACCACAAAATTAAAAACACCTCACATCCATAAAACACGTAATAAAAACAACTCACCATCACGAAATTTTAAAAACCTCACAGCCATAAAACACGTAATAAAAACACCTCACCACCACGAAATTAAAAACACCTCACAGCCATAAAACACGTAATAAAAACACCTCATGCCATAAAACACAATAAAAACACCTCACAGCCATAAAACACGAAATAAAAACACCTCACAGCCATAAAACACGTAATAAAAACACCTCACAGCCAGAAAACACGTAATAAAAACACCTCATAGCTATAAAACACATAATAAAAACACCTCACAGTCACAAAACACATAATAAAAACACCTCACAGCCACGAAATTGAAAACACCTCACCACCATGAAATTAAAAACACCTCACAGCCATAAAACACGTAATAAAAACACCTCACCACCACAAAATTGAAAACACCTCACAGCCATAAAACACTTAATAAAAACACCTCACCACCACAAAATTAAAAACACCTCACAGCCATAAATCATGTAATAAAAACACCTCACCACCACAAAATTAAAAACACCTCACCACCACGAAATTAAAAACACCTCACCACCACAAAATTAAAAATACCTCACCACCACGAAATTGAAAACACCTCACCACCAGGAAATTAAAAACACCTCACAGCCACAAAACACGTAATAAAAACACCTCACAGCCACGAAATTGAAAACACCTCACCACCACGAAATTAAAAACACCTCACAGCCATAACACGTAATAAAAACACCTCACCACCACGAAATTAAAAACACCTCACAGCCATAAAACACGGAATAAAAACACCTCACAGCCATAAAACACGTAATAAAAACACCTCATAGCCATAAAACACATCATAAAAACACCTCACAGTCACAAAACACGTAATAAAAACACCTCACAGCCACGAAATTGAAAACACCTCACCACCATGAAATTAAAAACACCTCACATCCATAAAACACGTAATAAAAACACCTCACCATCACGAAATTTAAAAAACCTCACAGCCATAAAACACGTAATAAAAACACCTCACCACCACGAAATTAAAAACACCTCACAGCCATAAAACACGTAATAAAAACACCTCACAGCCATAAAACACGTAATAAAAACACATCACAGCCATAAAATACGTAATAAAAACACCTCACAGCCATAAAACACATAATAAAAACACCTCACAGCCACGAAATTAAAACACCTCACAGCCACAAAACACGTAATAAAAACACCTCACCACTACGAAATTAAAAACACCTCACAGCCACGAAATTGAAAACATCTCACCACCACGAAATTGAAAACACCTCACCACCACGAAATTAAAAACACCTCACAGCCATAAAACACGTAATAAAAACACCACACAGCCACAAATTTAAAAACACCTCACAGCCATAAAACATGTATTAAAAACACCTCACCACCACAAAATTAAAACACCTCACAGCCATAAAACACGTAATAAAAACACCTCACCACCACGAAATTAAAAACACCTCACAGCCATAAAACACGTAATAAAAACACCACACAGCCACAAATTTAAAAACACCTCACAGCCACAAATTTAAAAACACCTCACAGCCACAAATTTAAAAACACCTCACAGCCATAAAACATGTATTAAAAACACCTCACCACCACAAAATTAAAACACCTCACAGCCATAAAACACGTAATAAAAACACCTCACCACCACGAAATTAAAAACACCTCACAGCCATAAAACACGTAATAAAAACACCTCACAGCCACGAAATTAAAAACACCTCACAGCCACGAAATTGAAAACACCTCACCACCACAAAATTCAAACACCTCACAGCCATAAAACACGTAATAAAAACACCTCACAGCCACGAAATTAAAAACACCTCACAGCCACGAAATTGAAAACATCTCACCACCACGCACTATTAGAAAGAGGCTGCACGAATTTGATCTACATGGGAGGTGTGCCAGGAGGAAACCTTTGCTCTCCAGAAAGAACATCAGGGCAAGACTAAAGTTTGCCAATGAACACCTAGGCAAAGACCAGCACTTCTGGAACAATGTGCTCTGGACAGATGAGTCAAAGGTAGAGCTATTTGGCCACAGTAACAGAATACATGTTTGGCGAAATCCAAAGACAGCATTTGACCACAAGAACCTGATACCAACTGTAAAGCATGGTGGTGGAAATATTATGGTTTGGAGCAGTTTTGCTGCATCAGGGCCTGGGCAGCTCACCATCATAGAATTCACTATTAATTCTTCATTGTACCAGAGGGTGCTTGAGGATAATGTGAGGCCATCTGTCGGAAACTTGAAGCTCAACCGAAGGTGTACCTTGCAACTTGACAATGACCCTAAACCTACCAGTAAATCCAACAAGGAATGGCTGAAAAGAAAGAAATGGAGGGTTCTGGAATGGCCAAGTCAAAGCCCGGATCTAAATCCCATCGAGATGTTGTGGGGGGATTTGAAACAAGCTGTGCATGCAATTGTGCATACTGTGCAACAATTTTTTGTTGAATAAATTATTGCAAAGTCAATTTTTCATTGTTTTTTTGTTCAATTAGATGACCTTTGTCTATAGATACTGTTTGAATGAAGATCAAATATTGATATATCCACATATGTTAAAAAGATTTAAAAATATATGATGTCAAAACAGTCTGTATCGCCGTCAGGTGATCGGACTATTGCATGCGAGTTCTTATACAGCATCATGATGGCATTAACTGTCTCCTGAGGTATCCCGAATGCTAGCAGTATCTCCTTCATCTTACCTCGATGGATGGAGTCGAAAGCTTTCGAGAAATCAATAAATAGGAAAACAGCAGGAAGATTTTGAGCTTTAACGCCTTCAAGAAGACGTCTAATAGTAAGGATTTATCCGGAGGTCGATCTACTAGTACGAAAGCCATTTTGATTTTTTCGCAGAACTGGTTCTATACGCGGTCTGATTCTGTTTAATAACATCAGGTTGTATATTTTGGCTCAGTAGCTGTATTTTTCGACTGCAACCTGAGCCTCATCAGCAGGACGCGCTCCTTGTTTGCCCGCGCGACGAGCGATGCGGGATGAATGTTTTAAAATTGTTCGTGTCATGTTTTGCTTTCGGGAGCTAGTATTTACACTCGCGGCCCGGGCATGCTCGCCCTCAACTTGCCAGGCCGCAGCCAGGACGCTGGGCCACGCCCCCTCTCGCCTTTCCTGGGCAAACGCTCCGGGATAATATGTATATATATTGCTGCCCGATAAACGGGCTTTTCAGAGTGCCTGAGTGTTTGGTTTGATTAAAGCAACTCGGATGAATTCCAGCTTTTTGTCGCGTCCATTCTTCCGATCGACGTGGGAGCCCCAGCTCCTTCATTGGTGACCTACCGACATGGACACGGCAGTCGCCCTTAAACTGCCTACCTTCTGGGAGGCTCACGCGGCGGTTTGGTTCGCACAGGCGGATTCCCTGTTCGCCCTGCGAGGCATCACGGCCGACGACACCCGCTTCCACCATGTGGTAGCAGCGCTCGGTTCGGCCACCGCGGCCCGTGCCCTGAGCCTCCTCGAGAGCCCGCCAGCCGCTGACAAATACGGCGCGATTAAGAAGCTACTCCTCGACGCTTTCGCCCTCCCATCGGCGGAACGCGCACGGCGCCTGCTCGACCTGCCCGAGCTCGGCGACACGCGCCCTTCCGAGTGAATGGACTACATGCTTTCACTGCTCGGCGAGCACTCTCCGGCATTCCTGTTCCGGGAGCTGTTCCTCCGTCAGCTGCCTAACCCGGTACGCCTCGCCCTGGCAAGCACGATGATCACAGATCCCCGGGCCCTTGCCAGAGAAGCCGACAAGATCTCCGCCGCAGGACAGCGCATCGCAGCGGCGACATGGGACCAACCGCCGTCCGACGCAACACCCATGGCGCCCGAGCACCCGGCACGGTCGACGACCGAACTGCCGATGCAATTGGCGGCCGCTACACCGAGCCGACCACCTCCAGCACGACGACCGGGGCCTCCACCTGACCAAGCGTGGTGTTACTATCATGCCAGGTTCCGACAGAAGGCCCGGACATGCCGACCCCCGTGCACCTTCGGCAGGCCGGGAAACGGCCGGGCCGGCGTTCATTACCAGCCATGAGCGCCGGCCACACGGGCAACTTACTGTTCATCACGGATAAAGCGTCCGGACGGCGCTTCCTGTGCGACACCAGCGCCCAACTGAGCATCATACCCGCCTCTGACCAGGACAGGCAATCCGCGGTTTGCGGCCCCTCCTTGGTTGCGGCCAACGGATCGACCATCCGCACCTTCGGCCCACGCAACGTCACCCTCTGCTTCGGCGGCCAACGCTTTGCTTGGACGTTTGTAACCGCAAACGTGCCCATGGCTCTGCTAGGCGCCGACTTCCTCTGCGCACACGGACTGCTGGTGGACGTCCAACGACGTCGTTTAATCAACGCCGAAACCTTCAGCGCCCTGGTATGCACATTGAGCAGCTCCGCGCCGACCGAGCTGGCATGCGCCGTCCCGGCGGCGAACGAGTTTGCTCGCCTGCTCACGGAGTTCCCGGCCCTCACGCGGCCGACGTTTTCGGCCGTCACAGTACGGCATGGGATCGAGCACCACATACCAACCACGGGCCCGCCGGTCTACGCCAGGGCCCGCCGCCTCGACCCAGCCAAGCTCGCCGTGGCGAAGGCCGAATTCGATGCGTTGGAGCACCTCGGCATCGTGCGGCGCTCCGATAGCGCGTGGGCCTCGCCACTGCACATCGTGCCAAAGCCGGGGGGTGGATGGCGCCCGTGTGGTGACTACCGCCGTCTCAATGACGCTACCACCCCCGACAGGTACCCGATCCCGCATATCCAAGACTTCTCCGCCCGTCTGGCGGGACGGGTCATTTTTTCGAAAATTGATCTCATACGGGGATATCACCAGGTACCTGTCAGGGCGGCCGACGTCCCTAAAACGGCAGTCATCACGCCGTTCGGCTTATTCGAATTCTTGCGGATGCCGTTTGGTCTCAAGAACGCGGCTCAGGCGTTCCAGCGCTTGATGGACGGCGTGCTGCGTGACCTGCCGTTCCTTTTCGTTTACCTGGACGACATCCTCGTCGCCAGCACATCCCGGGCCGAGCACCTCCTCCACCTCCGAACACTGTTCGGGCGCCTCAGCGAGCACGGCCTCATCGTCAACCCGGCCAAATGCCACTTCGGCACGACGGCCGTTGATTTTTTGGGCCACCACATCACCAAGAACGGGGCCGTGCCGCTGCCAACCAAGGTCGAGGCCATCACCACGTTCCCGCGTCCCCGCACCATAAAGGCCCTGCAGGAATTCCTGGGAATGGTGAATTTTTATCACCGCTTCGTGCCCCGCGCTGCTCAACTCATGCGGCCCCTCTACGAAGCCCTCCGGGGCAAGCCGGGCAAGCACGACATCGCCTGGTCCGCAGCAATGGATGCGGCCTTCCAAAGCTCAAAGCGGGCCCTCGCCGACGCAGCACTGCTCGCTCACCCGGTGCTCAACGCTCCCATCGCCCTCACCACGGATGCCTCCGACTACGCGGTGGGCGCCGTACATGAGCAATGGGTGAACGGGGTTTGGCAGCCACTCGCTTTTTTCAGCCGGCAGCTCCGGCCGAACGAGCTCAAATACAGCCGACGTGGCGCAGGCAGTAAAGACACTTAAACTTACCGCGTTGTCCGCTTCCTTGTTATTGTACAAGTAAGCGCGCGGAGCACCGCGCTTCAGTGTCATGTTTTGCTTTCGGGAGCTAGTATTTACACTCGCTGTCGCCAGTCCATACGAGTGTGAGCAGTACCTTATTTCAGGGCATTTGTCCCTCACAGAAACAATCAGCAGTGACTGTTCGTATCGCCTTGCCACTAAGTGGAATGAACCAAGACTGTTCGAATTTGCTTCATCCACCATCCAACATCCAGCCTCCCAATGTCTTCGCCGTGACCCTGGTTCGGGTGGCATCCGGGTACGATGCCTTGCCAAAGGGCAACCCGTGTTTGGTCGGGGACTGCTTATTGTGTATTCGCAGCTAACCTCCATATCTGGAGGCCGTTTCACTATCCGCCACCTGCGACCCCGTGGATGGGAGTTTGCTCTCCACACCACACCACACACACACACACACACACACACACACACACACACACACACACACACACACACACACACACACACACACACACACACACACACACACACGAATACACATATACACATATACACATACACATACACATCCACAAACACAAACACACACCACATGCCACACGACACACACACATACCACACACACACACACACACACACACACCACACCACACACACACACACACCACACACCACACCACACATATATTGTGTACACATTTGACATCACACAGACCACCACACACACAGACCACCACACACACAGACCACCACACACACAGACCACCACACACAACTGTTGGCTCTGATAGCTCCACCAACAGCACAAATGTACACCCACAAGTACTGACAGTGCCTGGCCTATCCAGCTTCGGGGATGGGACCATTCGCAAGATCTTCAGGAGGGGTAAAGGTAAAAACAGGTGCGGGTATAGCGGGAACGGGGAAAGAAAAGAAACAAAGGTTGGAAGATCTGTGACTGTTCGCGGACCCGATGCAAAGAGCGAAAAGTTAAAGCTTTATTAACTAAACGCGGACCTCGAAGGAAACACCGTCCAGATGCTCCATCCTCCTGCTGTGTTTTTCTTTTGAACTTTTCCCGCTGCTGGTCGAGTCAGGTAACCACGCAGGTGCGGAATTAATTGATATGATTTTCCCTGAAACCTCCAGCGAGTAATCCTCGAACGATCTCTTGTTATTATCTTCCAGGAATTTCAAAAATAACATTTACCTGAGGGAGAGGCCGAGCTGAGTGAGCATTTCGCGCGTCATCCGCAGGAGCTTCGAGTACTGACCGCGAACAAAAGGGGATTTCTTGTGTTTTAAAGAAGTAAAGTCATCTTGCTTGTTTTTAATAATATTTCATTGAAGGAAACATGCACATTTGCTCTTTGAGAAAAGTTTCACTTTCACCCCTGAGCGTTTGTCTCCACTTCCGTCTTTTGGTGTTGCCTAGCAACGGTGTTCTCGCCTGAGGGAAATCGCATGAAGGATTGAGGTAAGAAGGAATGAGGGAGAGGAGTGAAGGATGAATGAAGGTTAGCAGAGGCGGTGCGTTTCATTAGCAAGCAGCTTGCTATCGGTGATAAGCGATGTCGAGCAGTCCGTTCCGTATCGTTGGAGTGCTTGATTGAGCGCAAAGGCACAAAACAGATGACGCACAGTCCGATGGTCATGGCACGTGATGCAGGCAGGTGACGGCGATAAAGGACGACAAGGACGTCACAGGCCGGCAGGTTGATAATATGGCTGGCAGGTCGCTGATGCAGGTAGGGGCTGGCGAGGAGGCCAGACAGCCGGCTTAGCCTTAATCTGTCATAACCCAATCTATCCATTCTCCCACCTAGTCTGGGCCCCCAAACCTATATTAACCCCTGGTTCTCCACTTCCACTCGACGAATGTACAAGTTTTATTCATATTATAACAGGAAATGGTAAGAACTCGTCCCCTCTTCCACAATTCTGTCCTCTCTCCACCCAAACCTGTATATGAAATATTCAAACGACACCTTTTCACGGCCAGGTACGCACAGTGGTGAGAAAAAGTTTGTAAAACAAAATAACAGCATGGTGTGGAGCTGTGCTCGCACGATAAAGCCGGACAAAATGGACGACACCAGGAACGAAGTTTCACTGAGCTATTTATTCTAGCACACCTCGAAAGAACTCAAAAGCACTGACTAGCCCGTTAACACGGGCGGCAATTTATATCAAAAGTTCACCACACAAAAGCCACGCCTCTCAGGCGGGGCGTGGTATGCAAATAAGTCAGCCACGCCTCTCAACAGGGCGTGGTATGCAAATCGAGAGTCCGCCCGGGCAAGGCAAGTCCGGACACTTCTGGGCGAGTACAGGCAAGTAACCGCCCGCCGGTTACGTCATCGGCCGGTGCAAGGTGATTGTGTCATGCTTCCGGTAACCGCTACATGCGCCCCCCCAGAATTAACTTGCACCGGGACAGTCAGTTTGAGGGGGGTCTTGATGACCCGGGCCGAAACGACCCCTGGCGATTCGTGTAGGGGTGGAAGGTGGCGTGGCGGTGGATGGTCGGGCGGGGGGCTTGGTTGACGGGGGACGGCCCCGTCGTGGAGGAAGGGCCAACCGTGGAGGCTGGTCGAGGTCCAAATGGGCCGGCTTGAGGCGGTCCACGGAGATGCGGTCCGGTTTGCCACCGATGTCAATGATGAACGACTTGTCGTCCCTCTTCAGGACCCGGAAAGGTCCATCATACGGCGGCCGGAGCGGTCCCCGGTGTGCGTCGTTCCGGATAAAAACGTACTCCGCAGTGCGAAGTGCTGGGGGGAGGTGGGGTTGGGGGCAGCCGTGGTGGGACGTGGGCATGGGGGCAAATCTCCTGGCGGCCTCCTGGAGGACTGAGCGTTGGCGAGCCGTGGACCAGGGGCCGGTGGCATCAGGGATGAACTCGCCCGGCACGCGCAGTGGCTGGCCGTAGACCAGCTCGGCGGTGGAAGCCTGGAGGTCCTCCTTAGGGGCCGTTCGGAGGCCCATTAGGACCCACGGGAGCCTGTCGGCCCAACCGTCGTCCTGGAGGCTGGCCCTGAGAGTGGCCTTCATCGAGCGGTGGAACCGCTCGCACAAGCCGTTGGCTTGAGGGTGGTCAGCCGTGGTGCGGTATAGTTTGACCCCCAAGGCCTGGGCGACCGCGCCCCAAAGCTCGGAGGTGAATTGCGGGCCTCTGTCGGAGGAGATGTCCGAGGGGGTGCCGAAACGGGCAATCCAGGTGCCAATGAAGGCCTGCGCCACGTCGGCGGATGTTGTTGATGCCAGCGGGGCGGCCTCCGGCCACCTGGTGGTCCTGTCCACCATCGTGAGGAGGTGGGTGAAGCCCCGCGAGGAGGGAAGTGGTCCCACCAGGTCCACATTGACGTGGTCGAACCGCCGCGCGGGCACGTCGAATGGTGTCAACGGCGCCTGGGTGTGCCGGTGGACCTTCGCGCGCTGGCAGGCGACACAGGCGTTGGCCCAGTCTTGGACGTCCTTACGGAGCCCGTGACAAACGAACTTTGCTGCCATGAGCTTCTGCGACGCTTTCCGGCCTGGGTGGGAAAGGACGTGAAGGGCGTCAAATATGTGCCGCTGCCATCCGGTGGGCACGATGGGGCGAGGTTGGCCCAGGGAAACGTTGCACAGGAGAACTGTGCCTGTGTCCTCGAACGTCATTTAAAAACACCTCACCACCAAGTAATTCAAAACACCTCACCACCACATCATTTAAAAACACCTCACCACCAAGTAATTCAAAACACCTCACCACCACATCATTTAAAAACACCTCACCACCAAGTAATTCAAAACACCTCACCACCACGTAATTCAAAACACCTCATTACCAACTAATTCAAAACACCTCACCACCACATAATTAAAAACACCTCCCCACCACGTAATTATAAATACCTCACCCCCACGTAATTCAAAACACCTCACCACCAAGTGATTTTAAAACACCTCGCCACCATTTGATTTAAAAACACATCACCACCACGTCATTTAAAAACACCTCACCACCATATAATTCAAAATACCTCACCACCACGTGATTCAAAACCACCACAACCTTATCAAAAACACTTCACAACCACGGAAACAAAAGTTTGAGGGAGTCGTTAAGTGACAACACAGACACTGCCCAGATGTGTAGATATATAGATAAATGACTGTACCCGAGTTGCCGTTTTGTCATGGTTTAAACCAATCATAATTCAAACAATTATTTTGCACGAATGTATTTGTAATATACGTGATATCACATTTTATAAACTGAAGTTGAAAAAAAAAATTCCGAAAAAAGAAATAATTGGATTTTTTTTATTTTAAAGAATACCCTTGGGACATACCGACGTGAGAGATATGTGCATACCAGAAGTTTGGTACGATTTCACAAAAGTTTGAGAAAGTAGTTCAGTGACAACACAGGACAGACACTGCACAGATATATATATCTGTGAAGGAAAGGCTGTGAAGGAAAGGTGCAGACTGGAAGTTTGGAACGATTACACCTCACCACCACGTAATTCAAAACACCTCACCACCAAGTAATTCAAAACATCTCACAGCCATAAAACACGTAATAAAAACACCTCACAGCCATAAAACACGTAATAAAAACACCTCACAGCCATAAAACACGTAATAAAAACACCTCACCACCACAAAATTAAAAACACCTCACAGCCACGAAATTAAAAACACCTCACCACCACAAAATTCAAAACACCTCACAGCCATAAAACACGTAATAAAAACACCTCACAGCCATAAAACACGTAATAAAAACACCTCACCACCACGGAATTAAAAACACCTCACAGCCATAAAACACATAATAAAAACACCTCACAGCCATAAAAACAAGTTATAAAAACACGTCACAGCCATAAAACACGTAATAAAAACACCTCACCACCACGAAATTAAAAACACCTCACAGCCATAAAACACGCAATAACAACACCTCACCACCACAAAATTAAAAACACCTCACAGCCATAAAACACGCAATAAAAACACCTCACAGCCATAAAACACGTAATAAAAACACCTCATGCCATAAAACACAATAAAAACACCTCACAGCCATAAAACACGAAATAAAAACACCTCACAGCCATAAAACACGTAATAAAAACACCTCACAGCCATAAAACACGTAATAAAAACACCTCATCTATCTATAATTCCAGTAATCTATCTATAATTCCAGTAATCTCTGTGTGTTTGTTTGTTTGTTTGTCTGTGACCGCTGTTTCTCGACAACCACGGGTCCGATATACTTTAAACTTGCCAGGTATATTGCTGGGGACCCGAGGATGTGCCTTTTCAAGGTTTCATATTAATCGGACAATTACTTACCGAGCTATGTCCAAAAAACGATTCAACCAATCAGAGAGCAGCGAGCTATCGCGTGTGCCGAACGTGGCGAACACACTCTGCCTCGGATGGCACATTTGAGAGCGTATTCATTTATTTCACGTTTGCAAACTATGTTGGCGCTATGTTGGCGTTAAACTATGTTTTAAAACTAATAAAAACCATTTCATGTAAATAGAGGGGGGGGGGGGGGGATTGTCACTGTACTCGCAAGCCGTTCGCCGTTCGCTTTGGCGTTGCGAATGGACCAAAACATTTCATGGACCAAACCATTTCATGTAAAGCGTTCGCCGTTCGCTTTGGCGTTGCGAATGGACCAAAACATTTCATGAACCAAACCATTTCATGTAAATAGAGGGGGGGGATTGTCACCGTACTCGCACCCACGTACCCACGTACCCACGTACGGGCATTGCACCCACGTACGGGCATGTCCTAGTCTATCTATAATTCCAGTAATCTCTGTGTGTTTGTTTGTTTGTTTGTTTGTCTGTGACCGCTGTTTCTCGACAACCACGGGTCCGATATACTTTAAACTTGCCAGGTATATTGCTGGGGACCCGAGGATGTGCCTTTTCAAGGTTTCATATTAATCGGACAATTACTTACCGAGCTATGTCCAAAAAACGATTCAACCAATCAGAGAGCAGCGAGCTATTGCGTGTGCCGAACGTGGCGAACACACTCTGCCTCGGATGGCACATTTGAGAGCGTATTCATTTATTTCACGTTTGCAAACTATGTTGGCGCTATGTTGGCGTTAAACTATGTTTTAAAACTAATAAAAACCATTTCATGTAAATAGAGGGGGGGGGGGGGGATTGTCACTGTACTCGCAAGCCGTTCGCCGTTCGCTTTGGCGTTGCGAATGAACCAAAACATTTCATGGACCAAACCATTTCATGTAAAGCGTTCGCCGTTCGCTTTGGCGTTGCGAATGGACCAAAACATTTCATGCACCAAACCATTTCATGTAAATAGAGGGGGGGGATTGTCACCGTACTCGCACCCACGTACCCACGTACCCACGTACGGGCATTGCACCCACGTACGGGCATGCCCTAGTAGCTATAAAACACATAATAAAAACACCTCACAGTCACAAAACACGTAATAGAAACACCTCACAGCCACGAAATTGAAAACACCTCACCACCATGAAATTAAAAACACCTCACAGCCATAAAACACGTAATAAAAACACCTCACCACCACGAAATTGAAAACACCTCACAGCCATAAAACACGTAATAAAAACACCTCACCACCACGAAATTAAAAACACCTCACCACCACAAAATTAAAAACACCTCACAGCCATAAATCACGTAATAAAAACACCTCACCACCACAAAATTAAAAACACCTCACCACCACGAAATTAAAAACACCTCACCACCACAAAATTAAAAACACCTCACCACCACGAAATTGAAAACACATCACCACCAGGAAATTAAAAACACCTCACAGCCACAAAACACGTAATAAAAACACCTCACAGCCACGAAATTGAAAACACCTCACCACCACGAAATTAAAAACACCTCACAGCCATAACACGTAAAAAAGACACCTCACCACCACTAAATTAAAAACACCTCACAGCCATAAAACACGGAATAAAAACACCTCACAGCCATAAAACACGTAATAAAAACACCTCATAGCCATAAAACACATCATAAAAACACCTCACAGTCACAAAACACATAATAAAAACACCTCACAGCCACGAAATTGAAAACACCTCACCACCATGAAATTTTAAAAACCTCACAGCCATAAAACACATATTAAAACACCTCATAGCCATAAAAGACGTATTAAAAACACTTCACCACCACGTAATAAAAACACCTCACCACCACGAAATTTAAAAAACCTCACAGCCATAAAACACGTAATAAAAACACCTCACAGCCATAAAACAAGTAATAAAAGCACCTCACACCATAAAACACGTAATAAAAACACCTCACCACCACGTAATAAAAACACCTCACAGCCACGAAATTGAAAACACCTCACCACCACAAAATTAAAAACACCTCACATCCATAAAACACGTAATAAAAACAACTCACCATCACGAAATTTAAAAAACCTCACAGCCATAAAGCACGTAATAAAAACACCTCACCACCACGAAATTAAAAACACCTCACAGCCATAAAACACGTAATAAAAACACCTCACAGCCATAAAACACGTAATAAAAACACATCACAGCCATAAAACACGTAATAAAAACACCTCACAGCCATAAAACACATAATAAAAACACCTCACAGCCACAAAACACGTAATAAAAACACCTCACCACTACGAAATTAAAAACACCTCACAGCCACGAAATTGAAAACATCTCACCACCCCGAAATTAAAAACACCTCACAGCCATAAAACACGTAATAAAAACACCTCACAGCCACGAAATTAAAAACACCTCACAGCCACGAAATTAAAAACACCTCACAGCCATAAAACACGTAATAAAAACACCTCACCACCACAAAATTAAAAACACCTCACAGCCACGAAATTAAAAACACCTCACCACCACAAAATTCAAAACACCTCACAGCCATAAAACACGTAATAAAAACACCTCACAGCCATAAAACACGTAATAAAAACACCTCACTACCACGGAATTAAAAACACCTCACAGCCATAAAACACGTAATAAAAACACCTCACAGCCATAAAAAAAAGTTATAAAATCACGTCACAGCCATAAAACACGAAATAAAAACACCTCACCACCACGAAATTAAAAACACCTCACAGCCATAAAACACGCAATAACAACACCTCACCACCACAAAATTAAAAACACCTCACAGCCATAAAACACGCAATAAAAACACCTCACAGCCATAAAACACGTAATAAAAACACCCCATGCCATAAAACACAATAAAAACACCTCACAGCCATAAAACACGAAATAAAAACACCTCACAGCCATAAAACACGTAATAAAAACACCTCACAGCCATAAAACACGTAATAAAAACACCTCATAGCTATAAAACATAATAAAAACACCTCACAGTCACAAAACACGTAATAGAAACACCTCACAGCCACGAAATTGAAAACACCTCACCACCATGAAATTAAAAACACCTCACAGCCATAAAACACGTAATAAAAACACCTCACCACCACGAAATTGAAAACACCTCACAGCCATAAAACACGTAATAGAAACACCTCACCACCACGAAATTAAAAACACCTCACCACCACAAAATTAAAAACACCTCACAGCCATAAATCACGTAATAAAAACACCTCACCGCCATAAAATTAAAAACACCTCACCACCACGAAATTAAAAACACCTCACCACCACAAAATTAAAAACACGTCACCACCACGAAATTGAAAACACCTCACCACCAGGAAATTAAAAACACCTCACAGCCACAAAACACGTAATAAAAACACCTCACAGCCACGAAATTGAAAACACCTCACCACCACGAAATTAAAAACACCTCACAGCCATAACACGTAATAAAGACACCTCACCACCACGAAATTAAAAACACCTCACAGCCATAAAACACGGAATAAAAACACCTCACAGCCATAAAACACGTAATAAAAACACCTCATAGCCATAAAACACATCATAAAAACACCTCACAGTCACAAAACACATAATAAAAACACCTCACAGCCACGAAATTGAAAACACCTCACCACCATGAAATTTTAAAAACCTCACAGCCATAAAACACGTATTAAAACACCTCATAGCCATAAAACACGTATTAAAAACACTTCACCACCACGTAATAAAAACACCTCACCACCACGAAATTTTAAAAACCTCACAGCCATAAAACACGTAATAAAAACACCTCACCACCACGAAATTAAAAACACCTCACAGCCATAAAACAAGTAATAAAAGCACCTCACACCATAAAACACGTAATAAAAACACCTCACCACCACGTAATAAAAACACCTCACAGCCACGAAATTGAAAACACCTCACCACCACAAAATTAAAAACACCTCACATCCAGAAAACACGTAATAAAAACAACTCACCATCACGAAATTTTAAAAACCTCACAGCCATAAAACACGTAATAAAAACACCTCACCACCACGAAATTAAAAACACCTCACAGCCATAAAACACGTAATAAAAACACCTCATGCCATAAAACACAATAAAAACACCTCACAGCCATAAAACACGAAATAAAAACACCTCGCAGCCATAAAACACGTAATAAAAACACCTCACAGCCATAAAACACGTAATAAAAACACCTCATAGCTATAAAACACATAATAAAAACACCTCACAGTCACAAAACACGTAATAAAAACACCTCACAGCCACGAAATTGAAAACACCTCACCACCATGAAATTAAAAACACCTCACAGCCATAAAACACGTAATAAAAACACCTCACCACCACGAAATTGAAAACACCTCACAGCCATAAAACACTTAATAAAAACACCTCACCACCACAAAATTAAAAACACCTCACAGCCATAAATCACGTAATAAAAACACCTCACCACCACAAAATTAAAAACACCTCACCACCACGAAATTAAAAACACCTCACCACCACAAAATTAAAAATACCTCACCACCACGATATTGAAAACACCTCACCACCAGGAAATTAAAAACACCTCACAGCCACAAAACACGTAATAAAAACACCTCACAGCCACAAAACACGTAATAAAAACACCTCACAGCCACGAAATTGAAAACACCTCACCACCACGAAATTAAAAACACCTCACAGCCATAACACGTAATAAAAACACCTCACCACCACGAAATTAAAAACACCTCACAGCCATAAAACACGGAATAAAAACACCTCACAGCCATAAAACACGTAATAAAAACACCTCATAGCCATAAAACACATCATAAAAACACCTCACAGTCACAAAACACGTAATATAAACACCTCACAGCCACGAAATTGAAAACACCTCACCACCATGAAATTAAAAAAACCTCACAGCCATAAAACACGTATTAAAACACCTCATAGCCATAAAACACATATTAAAAACACTTCACCACCACGTAATAAAAACACCTCACCACCACGAAATTTTAAAAACCTCACAGCCATAAAACACGTAATAAAAACACCTCACCACCCCGAAATTAAAAACACCTCACAGCCATAAAACAAGTAATAAAAGCACCTCACACCATAAAACACGTAATAAAAACACCTCACCACCACGTAATAAAAACACCTCACAGCCACGAAATTGAAAACACCTCACCACCACAAAATTAAAAACACCTCACATCCATAAAACACGTAATAAAAACACCTCACCATCACGAAATTTAAAAAACCTCACAGCCATAAAACACGTAATAAAAACACCTCACCACCACGAAATTAAAAACACCTCACAGCCATAAAACACGTAATAAAAACACATCACAGCCATAAAACACGTAATAAAAACACCTCACAGCCATAAAACACATAATAAAAACACCTCACAGCCACGAAATTAAAACACCTCACAGCCACAAAACACGTAATAAAAACACCTCACCACTACGAAATTAAAAACACCTCACAGCCACGAAATATGTGCAGCTTGTGGGAGATGGGTTTTTTTGCGCCCATGAAAAGCCACGAATACGTGGGGAACAGGGCTGCATATGAAGAAGCATGTCTTATTTTATCAACTGTGAATACACGGGGTCCCACGAATGTTTGAACCACGGATGTTGGGGTCCGACTGTATTTCAATTTTAATAAAATAATGATTTTAAAGATAGTCAAAAAATGACAGGAGTTTAGTTTTATACATCACCTTATACACTGTAATAAGACGACGTTAGGTTGCACTTTTGGAGTTTGGAGGCTTTATTTGATACCCTCTCACATGCCTGCCACACCCTCTCATGCTGTACAGGATAGGCCATTCGGGTGACACCGTCACAATTTCGGTCTTCGAGGCCGGCCGATAGGCACAGAGTGACCAGAAGGGACGAGGTTCTCCTGACCACGTGGCCCTTGACTTGGTTTGTCCGCACAATGCGGGCGCTTCCAGGATGAACTTTAGCCGGGGAGCGTTTGGGCGCCCCGGTGTGATACTGCCGCCCACGTGCATAACAACTTGTGAGTGCACGTGGGTCCCGGCGGTCCCACTGGCCTAGCGCTACCATGTTTAGACAGCGAACTCCGTCCCCGGGCACCGGCACCTACTCCCGGAAGTTTGAGAGATCAGCAGTGCCGGGCACGGTAGGCCACCCGCGGAGCCCCGGCGGACCGGGGATGCGCGAGCCTACGCGTTAGCATGCTACGGCGGAATCAACGGCTTCGGCCACGGCCGGGCCGATATTCGGCCCGGTCGCCCGGAAATGAACTGGTTCGACGCCCGCGCTAGAGAGGTCGCGGGCGACTGAGATGTATTAACAAATAATTAATTAATTTGAGACGTCCGATTTCTAGTGTTTGGAAATTTGGAAGAGCTTGACCCTAGCCTTTCCCTTGCGAGGGCAAGGAGGAACTTAACACTTGACCCTTAAGCTTGGTTTGAGGTACACCCTGCCAGCGCTCCCAGTGGGACGGCAGGGCAACCAGAAGGGATGAGGTTCTCCTGACCACGTGGCCCTCGATCTGGGAAGCGAGAGGCGTTCCATTAGTGGACGCGCCCCTCACGCCCGACTTTTGGGCGGCCCCGGCAGGCCGTTTGTTTTGACGTTCCGTGACAGGCCCCGCACCCCCACCTCCGGGCCGACCGGGCGACCGGAATGAATCCCGGTGTCCCGATCCGAACCTTCAGAGCGGGCCGGCTGGGGAGTGCCAAGCACCCCGTACCTGCACTTTCCGTCCCTGCGGTCCCAAATACCGGAACCACCCGAATACCACTTTATTCGACAAAATGAGGTGCGGCCTACAGCCTTAGAAAACCAACCCTAAATAAGTCAATACCTCCAACGAGAGGGTGGTGGGAGGGTGATGGCAGGGTGATGGGAGGGTTATGGGAGGGTGATGGCAGGGTGATGGGAGGGTGATGGCAGGGTGATGGGGGAGGGTGATGGGGCAGGGTGATGGGGCAGGGTGATGAGAGGGTGATGGGAGGGTGATGGGAGGGTGATGGGAGGGTGATGGGGGAGGGTGATGGGAGGGTGATGGGAGGGTGCAATAATCCGGTGCAATAATCGAAAACCGATTCAAAATGGCCCCTCGCTACGATTTTCCACGATCACATTTTATTTTCACCACTTCAAATCGACCGAATTTCACCAAATAAGATACCACATTCGATGCACTGATGTCATTTTTACGGCAAAAGTGAAAACAGATTTTAATTTGGAAATAAAACGAAAGCGTGCACAATGGACCCATTCGTGCCGCGTGACGTGGCGACGTCATCGCGCTTTCATCTTAAAAGACATTTGATATAAGTTAATATTTTGATATAAGCCTTAGAAAACCAACCCTATAGAAGTCAATACCTCCAACGACAATTCCCAATTTTGAACCCCTGTAAATATGTTGCTAAGAAACAAAATCAAACAAAATATTTACAGGATATATATACATATTTCAAGTTTTTGTGGTAAATATTTTTTTATTGAATTCAGAAGTGTACAAAATTAGTGATGAATTTCGACGTTATTTCCATAATTTTCAAGCAGTGGGTGCATCCTTTTGCAATACTCCAAGACCATTTTCTGTCGCATTCCGACAAATAATTTCTCCAAAAGCTGCTTTAATCCACTCTTGCGGATCTTGAATATTCACTGGTTGAGTTGCGTAAACCTTGCCTTTACGAAAGCCCCACAAGAAGAAATCGCACGTGCTCACTGGGAGTCTCCAGGTCCACAAATGGCTCAACAAGACTTTTCATGACTGGTGGATGGGTCAAGGTTCGCCCAATATGCGCTGCACCCTCGATTGCCAGACATCACCCTGTGCATTCACTTACAGTTCACTCAGCCAGTTCACGTGGTAATATTAGTTGTGAAAGATGGGTGAATGCTGAAGGCACGTCCTTAGCTGAGGTCATCAGATCACCAAGGTCAACACGACAACAGGGTGAGAGGACCCTGTTGTACCTGATTATCCCAACTGACGTCCGTCTGCAGTTGCTTAACAACCCATTGGGCCGCAGAGCTATCCGTGGCCTTGTGGCCTCAGGTCCGGAGGACAGGGAGCAAATCCGAGGAACCTCATTGTGGTCACCCCCAAACCCTGGTGCCTCATAAGTCTGCACATCGGATTTTTATGTGAAAAAAATAAATATATTTTTTCACATAAAACGGCTTTTTTGCACGCATTTTCGGAGAAAAAAAAAATTTCGCCCTTTTTCGGGAAAAATAAAATAAAATGCCCTTTTTGGTCGAAAATGTCTGTCAACGTTAAAAAAAAATTAGGGAATTTTTCGAAATTTTAAACTGCGATCTAAATTTTTAGCTGCGATCGATCTCAAAAACAAAACGTTGCGTCCACTTGCGTGCGTTGCGTCCCCAGCGTGTACAGCAGTGAGGCGGTGTACTACAGTGAGAGAGTGTACACAAAGTGTGAACAAGTCTCCTATCAAGATGAGTGCTGCTCTTCGTGACAAGTGGCTGAAGGAATTCAACGCTGGCGGCGATGGGGCCACCTTCAAGTACGTGTCGAGTGACACGGCTTTCTGTCGAGCTTGTGAAAAGACTTTCCGGGCGAAGCAGAAGTCTGAGCTGGCCCAACATGTCCGAGGAGACCGCCACAAGAGCAACTTGGCCTTGAAGAAGAAGAGGACGGTCACGCAAGCCACCATGGAGGACTTTGGTGGCGGAAAGAGGCACAAGTGCGACGTCGTGGCTCAGGAGCTGTGCCAGGCCATGCTGGCCGCTGGCATCCCATGGTCGAAATTGGAAAACCCTGCCCTCCGGTCGTTCCTGGAGAAGCACATCACTCTCCAGATCCCCGATGAAAGCTGGATTAGAAAGCACTACCTCGACAAGTGCTACGACGAGGCCTTGGTGGGGATCCGTGCAGACCTCGGACAGCAGCCCATCTGGCTGTCCGTCGACGAGACGACCGATTCGGCAGGTCGATATGTGGCCAACATCATCGCGGGACGCTTGTTCAAGGAGGGGTACTTTCGTCCCCCACCTCGTCCAGTGCATGTTTCTGGAGAAGACCAACTCCGGGGAGATCGTGCGTGCAGTCAATGACACGCTGCGCTATCTTTGGCCTGATTTCAAGCCGGAGTGCCTCAAGGTCCTCGTCAGCGACGCCGCGGCCTATATGATCAAGGCCGGCCATGCCCTGAAGAAACTCTTCCCGGACTTGCTGCATGTGACTTGCGTTGCCTACGCGCTCCACCGTGTCTGAGAGACAGTCCAAGAAATGTTCAAGGACGTCAACGACCTGATTGCCACGACGAAGAAGGTGTTCGTCAAAGCCCCGTCACGTGTTGTCCTTTGGAAGGAGCAGCAGCCCAATCTTTCTCTCCCCCCGGAGCCCATTCTGACTCGGTGGGGGACGTGGATCGACGCCGCGGTGTTTTACGCCGAGCACTTCGAGGCCGTCAAGGACATTGTGGACCAGCTGAACGATGACGACGCGATGGCAATCCGGAGTGCCAAGGACCTGTTCGGAAAGGTGGACATCAAGCTCAGTTTGGTCTTCTTAAATGCCCACGTGTCGTTCATCCCGAAGATCCTTAAGCAGCTGGAGGAGGCCGGCATGGAGCTGGCCAAGGCCTTCCAGCTCCTTGATCAGGCCAAGGAGGAGCTCAAAAAGATCCGAGGCTGCCGTAAGGAGATCCTGCTCACCACGTTCAAGGCGGTGCTGCAGCGCAATCCCGACATTGGTGTGCTGAGGACAGTGGCTTTGATCCTGGATGGAGATCAGCACGGATCTGAGGTTGGTGTGCCGGCTGGAGTCAAGCTTGCCGACATCCCCCTCTTGAGGTACTGCCCCATCGTCAGCGTCGACGTGGAAAGGTCCTTCCCCGTCTACAGAAACGTCCTCACCGACCGCCGACACCGCCTCACCAAGGAGAACATTACCAAGATAATGATTTCAAACACCTACTTTAGCCGTTCCTAAAAGGGTCTTGTCAATTTCTTCTAGTCCTCTACTTATCAAGCAATGCGGTTGCAATAAAGGTACCTGAACGTCATTTTTTACCTGTTTACTAGCCCAGAGTGCTTAATGTTGTGCAGGAAAAAGCTTACCATTTTTTGTTCTTTTTTTGACTGATTTCTGAAAAATTTGGTAATAATAAAAAATGAATAAAACGGGGGAAAAAAATATTTCGGGATTTTTTCACATAAAAAAAAAAATCCGCTTTTCAAAACATAAAAGGCCTATTTTCTTAACATAAAAATCCGTAGTCTACAGTCATAACAGTATGTATGTGGTATGTATGTATGTATGTATGTATGTATGTATGTATGTATGTATGTATCGAGTATGTATGTATGTATGTATGTGTGTATTAAGTATGTATTTATGTGTGTATTAGGTATGTATGTATGTGTGCCTATGTGTGTGTATGTATGTATGTATGTGTGCATGTATGTACATCTGAAAATCATAGAAAGAAAACAGGGCTCGGCCAATGTTCACCAAATTTTGCATCCATGTTGGTTGTATCCAGGGTCAGGTCATGGGCACAAAAATACCCCCCCCCCCTTCCCACTCCCTTCCCAATGCTCCTGAAGGGAGTGGGTGTTTCTTGTTTATTAAAAACTGGAGCAATGCAACTGTGCCGCCAATATGCCTCTGCATAGTCCCACAATGGGTATATGCCCTCGTTCATGCTTTCAAGCTAATATGGCTGCCACACCACGTGACATATGACCTTAAAATGTACACTCTGCATATGTATGGCTCGGGGATCACGTATGTGAAGTTTTGTGTTGATCGGATAAGGTTCGTTTTTCTATCCAAGATGGCTGCCAAACCACATGACCGACGGTGTCATCATTTTCAAACTGTATGCAACAATGGTGTTAGATGAGGGCGATGACATTTGTAAAATTTCGCATCGATAGGGTAAGCCGTTTCAATGATGTAATTATTTAATATTTTCCTTCAAGCCAATATGGCTGCCACACCATGTGACGAATGATGTTTTTGTGATAATCTTTTAATTGCCATGCCAAGTCAATGACACACGTAAAGTTTCGAGTCAATCGATTTGGTGGTTTTAGAGATGTTTTTTTGAAGTTTTAGGTTAAATCCAATATGGCTACCAAACCATGTGACCTATGATGTCATCAATTTAATATTTCAATACAATGGGGTCATAGATCACATGCATGCAATTTCAGATTTTTAGGACAAGGAATTTGATTAAAATATTTTTGGCTGGTACACCACTTCACCTATGATATCATCATTGAAGGTGATGATTTTGTACTGGTGAACAGGTGATTTTTATATCATTATATCATCATCGTACAGGTGAACAGGTGATTTTTTAAATTTTTTTTATTTTTTTTAGCTGAACAGTTTCCTTATAGTCTTATAAACAAGAACCATGCTATTAGAGGTCATAGAAGTACCCCTAATTATTGTTATCTTTACACGCAATTTACAAGAAATATAATATTTTGCATGAAATTTGTTATAACTTTAAATTTGCATCATTCTTTTGGGCTGAAATTTGGACAGGATATTCAGAATATCACTTCCTTTAAAATGATGAAGGCTTTTGTTTATAGGAGTAGCCATTGTGGATTTATTGAAGGACAACCAAGTTTTATTTGGTAATTGGCATAATTAGCTAATTAGTGAACATTTGACATAATTTCACAAAATCCTCTCATCAGGTAGTAGAGTAACACATGTATAATACATGTACCAAGTTTTGTGTGAAAAGAATGATAGGTGACATAGAAGATAGAAGTAGAAATGTGTTCTTTGTTTTTCCTTGTTTTTTATTGAAGGTCTAATTTATGCAATTTATATGCATGTAATATGACAAAGAAGCGTTGAAACTGGTCTGAGTTAAAGCCAAGATTATATCTTTCAAGAAAAACTGAAAACTAGATATTAACTTGACTTTGTTTTTGTGTAAAGGCCTCTCAAAGGTACCTATGTGGTTTTCTCAATTTTTCACCAGTACTACACCCTTAAGATGCTTTTGTTCCCCATTTGGAGTACTTGACAATGTGCCAAGTTTCAAATTTATCCATTGAGCGGTTTCCGAGAAATAATTTTTCAATTATTTGCGATTAATCCAAGATAGCTACCACACCACGTGACCTATGACGTCACAATTATCATAAAAGCATTCTGCATGGGTGTCGCTCCTACCCTGAAAGTTTCGTCTCAATCGAACATATGGTTGCTGATAAAAACGAGGGTTAGCCGTACGGACGGACGGACAGACATACATACAGAAGGACGGAAGAACACTCTGAATGCTCAAATGGAGAAGACGTTCATAAACTCGATAATGGTAATGGGGCTGGCAGGTATGTTGGTAATAAGCACCAACCAATTGTATGACCATGCATTGTGGCCATTCGGGGTCAGGATGCATGTGTTTTGAATGACCATGTGCTTCAGCCTTTGGGTTGAGGTGCATGGGTAATGGGTATGCTAATGGGACAGCCTTGATAGACGGTGTGGCTTGGCCATGGGGTCAAGGTGCACGTCCAAGGCTGTTTAAATGTTTGATTTTTTACCTTTTTTTATTATAAACAAGCGTTACGCCTAGGTCCCCCGTCGGGGAAGTGATGCGAGTTGACAAAGTGGAACACGCAGAAAACATGCTATGATATGATATTTCGCTCACAAGGGTCAGACAAACATGGAGGCGGCCATCTTGGATTTTGACGTGGCGACCCAATTTTCAATAGCGTTCTTCCTTATGCCTAGATGCACCCACACACCAGAAGGTACTTCGCTTATTTTTCAAGATATTTCGCTCACAAGGTTCAGACATATATATGGTGGCGGCTGTCCTGGATTTTGACGTGGCGACCCACTTTACAATAGCGGTCTTCCTTATGCCGAGATACACCCACACACCAAATTAGAAGTTGGAACTTCGCTTATCTTTCAAGATATTCTTCTCACAAGATTCAGACATACATGGCGGCAGCCATCTTGGATTTGGACGTGGCGACCCAATTTTAAACAGCGTTCTTCCGTGTGCATAGATACACCCATACACCAGATTAGAAGTTGGTACTTCGCTTATTTTTCGAGATATTTCGCTCACAAGGTTCAGACATATATATGGTGGCGGCCATCTTGAATTTTGACATGGGAACCCAATTTTCAATAACGTTCTTCCTTCTGCCTTGATACACCCACACACCAGATTAGAAGTTGGTACTTCGCTTATTTTTCAAGATATTTCGCTCACAAGGGTCAGACATATATATGGTGGCGGCCATATTGGATTTTGACGTGGCGACCCAATTTTCAATAGCTTTCTTCCTTATGCCGAGATACACCCACACACCAAATTAGAAGTTGGTACTTCGCTTATTTTTCAAGATATTCATCTCACAAGTGTCGGACATACATCGTGGCGGCCATCTTGGATTTTGACGTGGCGACCCACTTTTCAATAGCATTCTTCCTTATGCCGAGATACACCCAAACACCAGATTAGAAGTTGGTACTTCGCTTATTTTTCAAGATATTCATCTCACAAGGTTCAGACATACATGGCGGTGGCCATCTTGGATTTTGACGTGGCGACCCAATTTTCAAAAGCCTTCTTCCTTATGCCTAGATACACCCACACACCAGATTAGAAGTTGGTACTTCGCTTATTTTTCAAGTTATGCAGGTTACAAGGTTCAGACATACATGGCATCAGACATATACATGGCGGCGGCCATCTTGGATTTTGACGTGGCGACCCAATTTTAAACAGCGTTCTTCCTTGTGCCTAGATACACCCACACACCAGATTAGAAGTTGGTACTTCGCTTATTTTTCGAGATATTTCGCTCACAATGTTCAGACATATATATGGTGGCGCCCATCTTGAATTTTGACGTGGCAACCCAACTTTCAATAGCGTTTTTCCTTCTGCCTTGATACACCCACACACCAGATTAGAAGTTGGTACTTCGCTTATTTTTCAAGATATTCATCTCACAAGTGTTGGACATACATCGTGGCGGCCATCTTGGATTTTGACGTGGCGACCCACTTTTCAATAGCGTTCTTCCTTATGCCGAGATACACCCAAACACCAGATTAGAAGTTGGTACTTCACTTATTTTTCAAGATATTCATCTCACAAGGTTCAGACATACATGGCGGTGGCCATCTTGGATTTTGACGTGGCGACCCAATTTTCAATAGCCTTCTTCCTTATGCCTAGATACACCCACACACCAGATTATAAGTTGGTACTTCGCTTATTTTTCAAGATATGCAGGTTACAAGGTTCAGACATACATGACATCAGACATATACATGGCGGCGGCCATCTTGGCTTTTGACGTGGCGACCCGATTTTAAACAGCGTTCTTCCTTGTGCCGAGATACACCCACACACCAGATTAGACGTTGGTACTTCGCTTATTTTTCGAGATATTTCGTTCACAATTTTCAGACATATATATGGTGGCGGCCATCTTGGATTTTGACGTGGCGACCCAATTTTCAACAGCTTTCGTCCTTATGCCGAGATACACACACACGCCAAATTAGAAGTTGGTACTTCACTTATTTTTCAAGATATTCATTTCACAAGGTTCAGACACACATGGCGGCGGCCATCTTGGATTTTGACGTGGCCACCCAATTTTCAATAGCGTTCTTCCTTATGCCTAGATACACCCACACACCAGATTAGAAGTTGGTACATCGCTTATTTTTCAAGATATGCAGGTTACAAGGTTCAGACATACATGGCATCAGACATACATGGCGGCGGCCATCTTGGATTTTGACGTGGGTTGCACCCACACACTAAATTCGAATGCGGTCCTTCGCTTATGCATGCACGCACGCACGCACGCCCGCACGCACGCCGCACGCACGCACACACACACGCCCGCACGCACGCACGGACGGACGGACGGACGGACACACGGACGGAGGGGAAAGCCATAGTCCCCCTTTCGCTCCGCTGAGCGACGGGGGACAAAAAGGCAGGCCTTTATTGCTGGCCTCATAAGCAATAAGCACCAACCATAGGTTGGTAACAGCAGTGCAAACTGATTGTCTTAATGGCTCCTCCAGCGTCGACGTTCCTTGCAAGAGAATTCATGTTATTATTATTTGTTTTTTGACAAACAATCTTTGTTTTGCTTTTGAGAAACTCGAGTCTGAATTCACTCCAACTTCTTAGAAGTTCATCATGTTGAGAAATCTGTGTGACCATTGCTCGATCACTAACCCCCGACACTGATCTCTATACCAACTGGATTGGGTGCTGTGCACTATTTGTACAATCTGGAGTGAAGCCGCCGATGCAAAGCGGCGGCCATCTTGGGACCATCAAAAAGCTAAGAAAACGCAACAGCAGTATATCACGATGTAATTACGAATTTTACTTCATTTGTTCAGCTGAAGTGATTTATTAATTTGGCCTAAGGAATGGTTTACCTTGAGTAGTCCCATGTCCCGACGGACGAGTGCCCAGTCCAAGCCGCCGGGCCCCAGAGCGCACGACGACGACCCCCGCGGAGGCCACAACAGACCGACCGAGCACCCGGCCACCGCAGACCCTTGATACGAGTGATCGAGTCTCAAGGGCCACCTCTCACCGAGACGATGTTCGGGTTCAGCTGAATTAACAAATTTGAAGTGCAATATGCATGCATGGGAGGGAGGCAGCCAAAAAAGGATAACCTTATTGTGGGCCGACCCCAAATAAATCATAGATTCAATTGTACTTCATCTTTCATATAAATAAAATTAGGCAAATTACACTAAATCTAAAAACTGAAGATTTAACATAACAAAAACAATCAATACTCAAAACACAGCACACACGACAAAGTGATGTTTTGTTGATGGTCCCAAGATGGCGGCTCATTGACTTCGTTTCCTGTTGCATGACCCCCAATCCAGTTCGTATAGAGATCAGTGACCCCCGACAACACCTTGTGGTTTAACACTTTGTGCACATCTCTGCTACCCCTCGGCCTCACCTCGTGTTAATATCTTGTTTCTTGATTCCTCGACGGTCCTCGTACTCTTCGTACTCTTTCGTTCAAACAGCACGTGGGAATGTACACAGCAGCACGAAAATAACCTTCCACGCCACAAAAACGGGACACAGCCTGAGTGACGTCACATTGTGACGTCGTCACTATCGACATTGTCACGTCACAAACATTACGCCCATCAAAGCCTGCGCTGTTATTCCCAACCTATGGTTCAATTGTTTGTCCGTGGTAGTTTGACTCGGCCAAGGTTAGAACAGCCGACAGGTTCAGGGACCATTCAACGAACTTGCCACTGGCACTTGTCGGCTGTTGCACAACATAAGGGAACTCGTATTTATGTTTACCGGTACATACCTGATACTCCGACCTGCTGGGAACGTGACGCTGTAGGATGCTAACATTCCTGCTTCTTCTTCTTCAAAACTGGAGAAACGTGGTTTTTAAATCGACATCTTCTACTATAAAATGGATGAGTTGTGTGTTCGTGCGTGTGACTGTGAGGCACACTTTTTGTGTCTATTAATTACGTCCGTCTATTCATTAATTACGTATTACGTACTATTGAAATGTATACCTTTTACCTCTTCAGACTGCTGAGACCCTTTCCACCTTTGAAGACTCTGAGATCCCTAAGATCCTCAATGCCCCAAAAACCCCTGAAGACCCCAATGACACAAAAGTCCCCGATAACCCAAAAGTCCTCAAAGACCCAAAAGACCCAGATGACCCAAAAGCCATAAAAGAACGAGAAAACCCAAAAGCCCTAGAGGACCAAAAAGAACCAGAAGACCCAAAAGACTTCAAGGATGCAAAAGACCCACAAATCCGGCAGGCAGGTATGCTACAAAGTAGTGAAGACCTCTGAAATTTGGTCCAATACATCAATGGGCACCCCCCCCCCCCCCCCCATTAGTTATGATTAAACAGACACGATTTTTTTTGACTCCACCCCGAAGGTGGCCGGAGGCATTATGTTTTTGGGTTGCCCGTCTGTCCGTCCGTCCATCCGTATGGGCGAAACCTCGTTTTTCTCAGCAACCATGTGTCCTATTGAAACTAAACTTTCAGGGTAGGAGTCACACCCATGCACAATGTTTTCATGATAATTATGACGTCATAGGCCACGTGGTATGGCAGCCATCTTGGAATAAACGCAAATAATTAAAACATTATTTCTCAGAAACCACTGAATGGAAAAATTTGAAGCTTGACACATTGTCAAGTACACCCAATGGGGGAGCAAAAGCATGGTAATGATGACAACATAGGTGAAGTGGTATACCAGCCAAAAATGTTTTAATCGAATTCCTTGTCCTAAAAATCTGAAATTGCATTGGCTAGGCATGGCGTTAAAATATCATCACAAAAACATAGTTGGTCACAGGGCAACAGAGGGTAACTAGAACGCCACTCAGTAGAGCGCATACTCCCGCCGTGGGTTTAGTTGGAATAATACGTTTTGTTTAACATCCCCTCTCCCCAAAACAATAAATGAAAAAGAAAGTAGGCCCTAACTGTCAGAGAATTAATTTTGATATATCTCGAAATTAGAGGAGACAAACGTCATTTAAGAATAAGAATAAAAGCTTTCATGCAGTAAAACAGAAAAAATCTTTCCCAAAAAAATTCCTCAAAAAAATTCCTGGATCCGGAATAATATCCTGAGCTTCGCCATAAACTAATCAATTCTTCCTTATCCCAAGGGCAATCATCCCACCAACTTTCATCCAAATCCGTTCAGAACTTTTCCAGATATCTTGTTCACAAACATACGAACACACACACACACGGACGGACGCGATCGAATGCGTTACTCCCTGGCGGGAGTAATAAACCTGAAAATCGCAGAGCCAGAACCAGAATTATTTATTTGGTCTGGGAAGCCCATGTGAGGTTTCTTCTTCTTCAGCCTCTCAAAACCCTGGGTGAATATGCGATCTTTTAAAAAAAAAGTTGGAATTTTGCCAAATCTGTTTCATTCGTTTGTTAATATACCTCAGCCATTGACAAATCTGGAATTATAATTTTATTTGAGGTTCAAATTAACCCGGGAGATTGTGTCAAGCGATGCCTGGAAGTCTGTACATGTGATAAATAAATTAATCGTCCACAGTCGAAGACTCTTCCTCTTCACGCAATAACAACTTCTAGCTTCCAGACCGTACATCCAATCATCTTCACATTTTGCACACTTGTTACTCTTCATGACTTCTACTACAGTATGAAGTTTCACGTCGATCAATGAAGTGGTTCAAGAGATATAAATGTTTTTATTATTTGCGTTTAATTAACGATGTCTGCCAAACCACGTGACCTATCGTAAGTTCCAAAAGGACATTTTTGTAGACTGAACTGAACAGATCTGCTTAACAGATCTGTGAAGTTTCCCCTCGATTGGATCACAAATGAGGGAGGAGCTAGGTTTTAAAGGTTTGTGCTTAAAAACGTCATAACTCTGAAACCATGTGATGCATGACGTCATGCTCGCTGACTGTTTTGTTTGTCATGGGTATGTGATTCTGCCTGAAAAGTTTGGCCTCGATCTGTTCAGGCGTTTTGGAGAAAATTGGATTTTAGTGTTTTTCACTCAAAACAATATGGCGGCCGAACCACGTGACCTGTGACGTCATAGTTACGATTAAAATATTCTACAGACCGAGTCCCTCCGATGGTGAAAATTTGCTCTCAATCGGTACAATTATTGCAGAGAAAATGGTTTTTTAAAGGAAAACAGAAAAATAAATTCCCAAAAAATTCCTGGATCCGGAATAATCGGGGAATTAAAGAGGGAAATGATAGCAATTAAGAACTAGAACGCCACTCAGTAGCGCACATACTCCCGCCGTGGGTGACCGCTGCTGAGCCCTATCTTCCAATGGTATAAAAAATCCTTCAAAAAATTCCTGGATCCGGAATAATATCCTGAGCTTCACCAAAAACTAATCAATTCTTCCTTATCCCAAGGACAATCATCCCACCAACTTTCATCCAAATCCGTTCAGAACTTTTCCAGATATCTTGTTCACAAACATACGAGCACACACACACACACACACACACACACACACACACACACACACACACGGACGGACGGACATGATCGAATGCATTACTCCCGCCGCGAGACGAGACATTATGACGTAACACAGAAAACAGAGGAGATGGGACAGGTAATGGAGACGAGGAAAGAACAGACGGATGAACGAATGGGCACAGGTAAAAAGGAGGTGGAGAAGACGTTTGCGGAAGCAAAATTGGAGATATAAACAGAGATGAAGAATGAAATGAATGAAGCAAAAGGGGAACTAATCGAGACGGGTCGTTGCCAACTTGGATGGGGTCGTTGCTAGCTTTAGAACCACCGCATTGATGAGGATGCAGGTGACCTTTAGTGGGTAATTCGTTCAGGGTGACGGATTACCATGGATAACTCGCCGACTCTTCATGAAAGGCACGATGCAATGTTTAAGGGCCACCATTTTGTGCGAGCAAAAGGGACACCTGGCTTAATGTCCATCCTACCTCGCAATGCAACACCCTGCATGTGAAGCACCAATCTGACAGTTTAAAGTCTGCTCGAGAATCGAACCCAGACTGGACAAGTCAAAGGTCCGATATACTTTGGTAACAATCCTCACAAGAAGGTAATTAGAATAACTGGCATACCTTATACCTTTCTTCCTCTGCGTTGTGTCGTGGAGTGCAGCTCGAACGTGCGTCCGCTCGCTGAGTCTCCTCTCGTCTGAGGGAATCTCTCACAGCCAATCACATTCTCATCTATTGTTCCATTGTCTCCAGGGCAACAAGCTGTTTTTCTCGACTATTGTCTCCCGGGGCAACGAGTTTTGTTATCTTTCTCAAAACAAAGCCCACTCACAGTAAAACTTTAATTAATATACCTGTTTGCCAAAGAACTTGATGCACACCTTCATCGATCACCTACCGCACGGCTCTTGGCCATCCTGTGAGCCCTCGGTTTAAGCATTCAATCAAGCAGTCTATCGGAACGGTTGATAAGGAACAGCTTGGCCTGGCAAGCGATAGCAAGCTGCTTGTTCATGGAACACATCCCAGTTTTTCACCACCAACTTGCCACTTATGCAAAAACATTCCGAATTGATGGAAAGTTTAGAATTTAATAAAAGTTTAATTGAAACACTCTTTGAGCGAAAGGAAATAAACACTTTCAATGAGTATTGAATAAAATTAGACAAAATTTTCCATGAGACGCTTTATATTTTAAAGTAGACTTGTTTGGCGGTGTATAGAAATCTTTTGTACGGTTCGCTAGTTCAATGTTATAATTGCGCAACGGCTCTTTCCTGCGTCGTAATGCAAATGTTACTCCACGTGATGCAAAGTGAAGACGTGATTGGTGGATTCTCTGTTTTCTACAATTCAATCAGAACGAGCGCCGTAGCTGTTCCAAGGCAGTTTTGTGTTAAGTTTATTTCAATTAAGAAACGAGGAAGTTCAAAGAATCTAAAATGGATCTACAATAACTGTCCGAGCTCCTGAACTGAACTGACCGTCTGCAGCTGTCGTGTTTTCGGTGCTGAAGTTCAGTCTCTGAGGCCTCGGCGGTTCCGCATTGATCGACCCTCGGATAGTTTCGGTGCCGGCGAGGTGCACCCTCTCCCTTGCCAGCATGGACTACCTGCCCCTGTGCGTGAACGTGGCGGTCTCGGTGTTGGCCGGGTTCGTGACCTTCCGGGCCGTTCCCGCTGTGGCCAAGAAGCTTCTGGCGGCAAATTTGTTCGGCAAGGATTTGAACAAGGATTGTGATAAAAGAATGTGGGTGGATGTTTGGTTAATTATATCAGTGTCCCTGTGAGATTGTGTTTTTAATTTGTTGCAAATGTGCAGCTGCTGCTTTGTCCCATTGTTATCACTTATCATGAGATAGATAGGGGTGGGAAGGACGAGAACTGAAAGAGTGAGAGAAATGTGTACAGTTTCTGGGGGTTGGGGGGTCAAGGGGCCGGGGGAAAGGTACCGGTGTAGCGGTTACCGCTAGATGTACATTGGGTGTGTGGCCAGTTGGGGCTGGGTGTGTGGCCAGGTAAGGAGCTACGGGAGGGTGGATGTGGCCAGGTAAGAATGTGAGAGGTGTGGCCGTGTGGTCAGGTAAGGGGTGCGGGAGATGTGTGGCCAGGTAAGATGGTTGGGGAGTAGTATGGCCATGCAAGGTGGTTGGGGAGCTGTGTGGCCAGGTAAGGTGGCTGTGGAGCTGTGTGGCCAGGTAAGGAGCTGCGTGCGGGTGGAAGGGGGGAGGTGTGGCAAGTTAAGGAGAGGGGATGGGTGTAAGTGGCCAGGTAAGAAGGTGGGGAATATGGTACATATGTGAGTCTAGGTAAGGGGATGAGGGAGGATGTGTGTTGGGGGGGTGGTGGGGGAGGAGGGGGTGGAGGGTGAGGTGTGTGTGTGTGGAGGGGGAGGTGTGTGTGTGTGGAGGGTGAGGTGTGTGTGTGTGGAGGGTGAGGTGTGTGTGTGTGTGTGGAGGGTGAGGTGTGTGTGTGTGTGGAGGGTGAGGTGTGTGTGTGTGTGGAGGGTGAGGTGTGTGTGTGTGTGGAGGGTGAGGTGTGTGTGTGTGTGTGGAGGGTGAGGTGTGTGTGTGTGGAGGGTGAGGTGTGTGTGTGTGGAGGGTGAGGTGTGTGTGTGTGGAGGGTGAGGTGTGTGTGTGTGGAGGGTGAGGTGTGTGTGTGTGGAGGGTGAGGTGTGTGTGTGTGTGTGGAGGGTGAGGTGTGTGTGGAGGGTGAGGTGTGTGTGGAGGGTGAGGTGTGTGTGGAGGGTGAGGTGTGTGTGGAGGGTGAGGTGTGTGTGTGTGGAGGGTGAGGTGTGTGTGTGTGGAGGGTGAGGTGTGTGTGTGTGGAGGGTGAGGTGTGTGTGTGTGGAGGGTGAGGTGTGTGTGTGTGGAGGGTGAGGTGTGTGTGTGTGGAGGGTGAGGTGTGTGTGTGTGGAGGGTGAGGTGTGTGTGTGTGGAGGGTGAGGTGTGTGTGTGTGGAGGGTGAGGTGTGTGTGTGTGGAGGGTGAGGTGTGTGTGTGTGGAGGGTGAGGTGTGTGTGTGTGGAGGGTGAGGTGTGTGTGTGTGGAGGGTGAGGTGTGTGTGTGTGGAGGGTGAGGTGTGTGTGTGTGGAGGGTGAGGTGTGTGTGTGGAGGGTGAGGTGTGTGTGTGTGGAGGGTGAGGTGTGTGTGTGGAGGGTGAGGTGTGTGTGTGTGGAGGGTGAGGTGTGTGTGTGTGTGGAGGGTGAGGTGTGTGTGTGTGTGGAGGGTGAGGTGTGTGTGTGTGTGGAGGGTGAGGTGTGTGTGTGTGTGGAGGGTGAGGTGTGTGTGTGTGTGGAGGGTGAGGTGTGTGTGTGTGTGTGGAGGGTGAGGTGTGTGTGTGTGTGTGGAGGGTGAGGTGTGTGTGTGTGTGTGGAGGGTGAGGTGTGTGTGTGTGTGTGGAGGGTGAGGTGTGTGTGTGTGTGTGGAGGGTGAGGTGTGTGTGTGTGTGTGGAGGGTGAGGTGTGTGTGTGTGTGTGGAGGGTGAGGTGTGTGTGTGTGTGTGTGGAGGGTGAGGTGTGTGTGTGTGTGTGTGTGGAGGGTGAGGTGTGTGTGTGTGTGTGTGTGGAGGGTGAGGTGTGTGTGTGTGTGTGTGGAGGGTGAGGTGTGTGTGTGTGTGTGTGTGGAGGGTGAGGTGTGTGTGTGTGTGTGGAGGGTGAGGTGTGTGTGTGTGTGTGGAGGGTGAGGTGTGTGTGTGTGTGTGTGTGGAGGGTGAGGTGTGTGTGTGTGTGTGTGTGGAGGGTGAGGTGTGTGTGTGTGTGTGTGTGGAGGGTGAGGTGTGTGTGTGTGTGTGGAGGGTGAGGTGTGTGTGTGTGTGTGTGTGGAGGGTGAGGTGTGTGTGTGTGTGTGGAGGGTGAGGTGTGTGTGTGTGTGTGGAGGGTGAGGTGTGTGTGTGTGTGTGGAGGGTGAGGTGTGTGTGTGTGTGTGTGGAGGGTGAGGTGTGTGTGTGTGTGTGGAGGGTGAGGTGTGTGTGTGTGTGTGGAGGGTGAGGTGTGTGTGTGTGTGTGGAGGGTGAGGTGTGTGTGTGTGTGTGTGGAGGGTGAGGTGTGTGTGTGTGTGTGGAGGGTGAGGTGTGTGTGTGTGTGTGTGGAGGGTGAGGTGTGTGTGTGTGTGTGGAGGGTGAGGTGTGTGTGTGTGTGTGGAGGGTGAGGTGTGTGTGTGTGTGTGGAGGGTGAGGTGTGTGTGTGTGTGTGTGGAGGGTGAGGTGTGTGTGTGTGTGTGGAGGGTGAGGTGTGTGTGTGTGTGTGGAGGGTGAGGTGTGTGTGTGTGTGTGGAGGGTGAGGTGTGTGTGTGTGTGTGGAGGGTGAGGTGTGTGTGTGTGTGTGGAGGGTGAGGTGTGTGTGTGTGTGTGTGGAGGGTGAGGTGTGTGTGTGTGGAGGGTGAGGTGTGTGTGTGTGTGTGGAGGGTGAGGTGTGTGTGTGTGTGTGTGGAGGGTGAGGTGTGTGTGTGTGTGTGTGGAGGGTGAGGTGTGTGTGTGTGTGTGTGGAGGGTGAGGTGTGTGTGTGTGTGTGTGGAGGGTGAGGTGTGTGTGTGTGTGTGTGGAGGGTGAGGTGTGTGTGTGTGTGTGTGGAGGGTGAGGTGTGTGTGTGTGTGTGTGTGGAGGGTGAGGTGTGTGTGTGGAGGGTGAGGTGTGTGTGTGTGTGTGGAGGGTGAGGTGTGTGTGTGTGTGTGGAGGGTGAGGTGTGTGTGGAGGGTGAGGTGTGTGTGGAGGGTGAGGTGTGTGGCCAGGCGAGGTGTGTGTGGAGGGTGAGGTGTGTGGCCAGGCGAGGTGTGTGTGGAGGGTGAGGTGTGTGTGGAGGGTGAGGTGTGTGGCCAGGCAAGGGGGTGGTGGAATGGATAGGTGGGCAGGAAAGTGGAGGGAGAGGTGGTGCAAAATACATGGACAGGTAGATAGGGATGGATGTGGTAAGGGGGCAGGTTTTTAGGTACGTAACAGGGATAGGTGTGGTCCACAGAAAAAAGAAAATTAGGGTCGGCTTGACAGGAAAGAAGGATTGAAGATTGATGGGAAAGATTTGAGCCGCCTTCATGGACGCGAGTTGTATCGCAATTTATGTGATTATTGTGAATTTGAGAGTTTAACCTGGACACTGTTTGTGCCCCACTTTCTATCTGTTTTTTTGGGCTGAACGCAGACTCTGTGACTACTGAAATTGTCTTATTCGTGATGAACTCCCTTGCTAATCAGTGCAATGAATCCTCGCTGTGCTTTATGGTTTTTATGACTTTGATTAACTGCTCCTCCTTATGTTTTGGGAGTAATATTACAATTTCCTTGGATTTTCATCTTCCATGGATTTAATTGTTTTAACTTTGTGCAAATTAGTTGATCAAGAAACATTGAAACCCAACATTAAATAACTTGTGTCTGACTTCACTTTACAAACTTGATTAAACACTGTGATATTTTCCCCGTGTGCGCTCATCCTTGACCAATGTGTGCACATGTGTCCAGACCTGAAGCCTTGGGGGTCGTGAGTGGAGCCATATTCCTAGTTATGCATTTTGCCCTCATACCCGTGCCCTCCTTGGGCTGCTGGCTCAGCAAAAACTGTCCTGGATATCCACAGATTCAGGTTTGCTCGGAATCGACCACCTTTTCACTCCGATCGTGCACATCTTCCACTGTTTTCTGCTCTCTTTAATATCTACTCTGCACTTTCCCAACATCCGAATTTGCCATTCCCCATTTATCTTCTGCCTATTTATTTGTTCATTTATGTTAGCAGTCCTTTATAGTTTTTTTTTTTTTTTTTTAACGACGATGTGATATCCAGTTGGTGCAGCTCCTCGCTGCGCTCCTGGCTCTATGCTGCATGCTTCTTCTCGGGTTTGCCGACGATGTTTTGAACCTGCCTTGGCGTCACAAACTGGCACTTCCCGCCGTGGCCGCCCTCCCTCTGCTCACAACTTATCTGCTCACCGAAGGGCCCACCACCGTGCTCATTCCCGAACCGCTCCGCCCGCTGCTCGGCCTGCATGTGCACCTTGGTATGATTGGAGGCTCCTTGTGTAGCAGAATCTTCTCATTACTGCAAGTCTTTTATCCGTTAGTTCATGGTAGTCTGGTGTAGTAGAGTCTTGTTACATAAGGAATACTTATTTGGTGGACATTCCCATTTTGACGAACACATTTCGGTTCAATATAAGATACAACAACAACAACAACATGCATTTTAAAGGCGATTTTCCCTACTAGAGCGGGGGTTAGCCTTGCGGTCCCCATGACAATCTTCTCCATTTTGCCCTATTTTCTGCATCTCTCCTTGTTAACCCCCTTGCCCGCATTTCTTCTTCGACCATCTTTAGCCAAGTCTTTCTCGGTCTTCCCCGTCCTCTACTTCCTTCTACATTCATTTCTATCACTCTTCTCAACCAGTCACTTTCATCCTTCCTCAACGCATGACCAAACCATCTCAACCTGTTCCTCTTCACAGCATCAATCACAGGCTCTATTCCCATCAATATAAGATGCAGTAAAATATTTTTTTAATGTTTAATTAAAATACATTATCCCAATCTGTTGTGTTATGCAGTTAAGTATATCTCTCTATTATGGCCAAAGTGGAAAGGGAGGTTAAACTGTTTAAAGTGTAATGTAGAAATATACAGTGCCTTCAAGGTATTCACACCCCTTGACTTTTTCACATTTTGTTGTTAGTCTGAATTAAAAATTGATTAAATTGAGCTTTTTTTGTCGCTGATCGATGCATATTACCCTATAATGTCAAAGTGGAATATTATTTTAAGAAATTTTTACAAAATAATTAAAAATGAAAGGCTGAAATTTTTGGAGTCAATAAGTATTCAACCCCTACGCTATTGTGAGGAGGCATATATCTGGGGACACACCAACAACAACAACAGGCATTTTAAGGCCATTTTCCCAGCAAGAACGGGGGTTAGCCATATATCTGGGGAAGGGTATAAAATAATTTTGGAGTGTTAAAAGTTCCCAAGAGCACAGTGAGCTCCATCATTAGGAAATTCAAAGAATATGGAACTATCCAGACTCTTCCTCGAGCTGGCCGTCCGACCAACGTGAGCAACTGGGCAAGAAAGACCATGGTCAGGGAGGTGAACAAGAACCCAATGACCACTCTCACAGAACTGCAGAGTTCCTTGGCTGAGATGGGGGAACCTGCCAGAAGGAGAACGGTCTCTGCAACACTTCAGAAATCTAGGCTTTATGGGAAGGTCCTGATGGAAAATACTCCTGAGAAAAAGGCCCATTTAATTGCGCCACGTACATTAAAAAGGCACACCTTGTACAAAAGGCATATAATTTTAAATTCAAGCTGTAACACAACGAAATGTGAAAAATGTCAAGGGTGTGAATACTTACCGAATGCACTGTAATAAAAAACTAAATAGGGCATGGGATTTGGGTTTGGTTCCAGCAATGTCACCCTTATGTACCCTGAATGTTTTATGGATAGATTATGGGGTGTGAGTGCCACCCCTTATTTAAAAAAAAAAAGAAGTATATATTGTTACGGACACGACTTAAGATGTTGCTTGACCGAGCGGAATGGCCGCCGTGTTCGCACAGTTTACCCGATTACCCTCAACTCACCCGATTCCACTCGAACCTTGGCCGAATCGCGCTACGCTAAATCGATGATGGAAAGGACACAACGACTGGGATTAATGAAACGACACAAGGGGTACAGTTCTCAAGACCTCCGGAGGAGGATATAATTGGTGGTGCAGAAAAGGGGTAGATTACAGGGTAAGAGGTAAAGCACAGAAAAGATGGGCACTTAGACACAGTCTTATCTTATCCCCGACAGACCACAGACAAACGGAACAAGACTGACTTACACAGGGATTGATGGCAGGGAAGGACAGGCAGTCGATAGCACAAGGTGCACCTTGGCTCAGGGACAGGATACAGCACGGTCCAGTAGATGCAGGGAGGTGTCGCAGCGCTCGGTTGGTGGCGTCTCTCTCTCCAAGCTGAGGGCGCATCTGACGTCACCTCCCTCTTCCTGCGCATGCTCAGCGGGGAGTGACACGCCCTCGGCTCGTTGGCTCCGCCCCAGATGGAATCGGTCCGCCGCTTCTATTGGGTGCGGGGGGTTACCGGGCTCCGCCCTTGACGAGGAGCTGACAGCGAGCCCCTACGTGGTAACCCCGTCGGAGCACATGTTCGATGGCGGCTAACCAAGCCGGAGTGAGGACGCGCACTCCCCGCGCCGCCGCCGTTGTTGCTGTTGTTGTTGTTGTTGTTGTTGAACCGGGAGGAAGAGCTGCGGGGGGGTAATGGGAGGTCCTAAACTTTCTAACGGTGCCATACAATCACATTTTGGTGCAACGAAGAGTCAGAATTAATGGAAACGAGTCCTTAACTGACATAGACTAAGAATAACTAGCAAGATGTCCTATAGTTGTCTACGTGAGATGCGGTGGACCTGGATGCGACATTTAATGGGGGAAATAGGGGAAGGTCGGGTCTACAGAGTGTTGTTTACAGAAAATGGGACTAGGGAATGGGGGATTGGGGATAGTTGGGAAGTATTGGGGAAATGGGGGAATATTTACAAGCGGATATGGATGGAGGCCAATCTCATATCCGCAACAATATATATATATTTTTTAAGGGAATGGGTTGCAGGCAAAGCCTAGAAACGAACGAACCCCATTAGAATTACTCTTTAGAACCCCATAAAAGAACCCAAGATTGACCCGTACCAGCTTAACGAATTTCCAACACAACAACCAGTCAATGGAAGGTAACTTTTATTTTAGAGGGATTATTGATGCCCTCATTATCGTTTATTAATATGTGGTTGTAAGTGCATGTGGAATATAAAGTTACGAAAGGGCATTTATCGGGTTCACAAGATTGCAAATGATGCTTCCTGGGAAGTGTGTGTTTGTTTGAAGATGGCGTTGAGAGCATTGAGGTGAAAAGATTTTCACGGAGCGATACAATGATGTTGATACCCAAGATGCTTTAGTCAGGTTCACTATGTTAACAAATATAATTTCGTTCAAAATTTTGGTAGATTAGCAAAACTATACATTTTTGGAATATTCAGAGCATGAGGAATCCAAAAATTAATGTTTACATTTGCGTAGACACCTTTGCGAAAATGACACTCAGGACAGTGATGAAGATAGTCAGGTTCACTATGTTAACAAATATAATTTCTTTCAAAATTTTGGGATTAGCAAACCTGTACATTTTTGGAATCTTCAGAGCATGGAGAATCTGAAAATCAATGTTGGCATTTGCCCAGACACCTGCATGGCCGCCATTTTGGATTTTGAAAATGGCCG